>NW_027326006.1:0-139614 GCF_048594095.1 Paramormyrops kingsleyae
TGTAGGTATAGAGTATGGAATATGTCTTCTGCTAGATGTAGCGGAAGTAAACCCTGGGCTCCTTTTAAATCTGAGCTAGATAAGATTTTAATAACTCTGAGCTATTAGTTAAGTTATCCCCAAACGAGCTTGATGGACCGAATGGCCTCCTCTCGTTTGTAAATTTCTTATGTTCTTTCTTATGTTCTACTTGAGGGCTGCTGCTAGTCATGGCAACACCACTACTAATGCAAGATACAATGAATTGTTAAACCCTGGTCCCTGTTCAGGCACCACTTATGTAACACTGCTGATTCCTGCCTCAGAACCAACCTATTACACACTATACGTAGGGAGGGACATTTCAGGGTGGCGTAAAGAGAAATACACCATCAGTTCACAGACCAAGAGCAGCAAATGTACATGTAAATAATGAATTAACAATAACTCAAGAAAACTGGTGTTGAGATGGATAACCATACAACTGAAATGAATAGCACAGTCCAAAGTGGACACCAAACGTCCTCTTCCAGGTGAGGATGGTCCAAACAATGGTAGGATGTGAAGTCGGAAAGAGAAGGTTGGCAGTTGCAAGTAAATCAGGGGGGAAAAAAAAGGCCTTTCTGAAAATAAAAAAATCATACATCCCGCTTTTTGCTAAACCCAACAAATACACATGTATATCATTCAAATAATTGTTACTAAATTAAACAAACAATACATCCATATCATTCAGAAAATCATCTTACATTGAGCCATGAACGCTTCCCGTTCCTCAAATAAGGACTTACTTCCTTTATTCTGAGCCTCAACAAACATGGCTGCCCTTCCCAGTTACAGGCTCCCCAACATCCTGTAGCGGAAAAGCAGTAACGGAGGGTGGAGACACTGAGTGACTGTAGTCTGCCTGTCATCTTATGAATTTGTATGAATTTTTCATTTAAAAACATTTTAATGTATCTTTAGTGGGGAGAATTAATTCCGTTAAAATGAACGTGCTACCTAAATTTTTGTATCTGTTCCAGTCAATACCTACCTTTATTCCTAAATCTTTTTTTGTTTCTTTAGATTCAGATATATCCTCTTATATATGGAGAGGAAGGCATCCCCGTTTGAATAAAGCTCATCTCCAGAAATCTAGGCGTTATGGAGGCCTGGCTTTGCCTAATTTCTGTTATTACTATTGGGCAGCTAATATACACTGTATTGCGTTTTGGTTCTATTCCCAAAACAAAGATAATTGTCCATCCTGGGTGTCATTGGAATTGAATTCAGCAAAAGAATCTTCTGTTTTGGCACTTCTTGGATCCTCACTTCCTTTAGCCCGAAACAAGTCAATTGATAATCCGGTTGTCTGGCATACTGTGAGAGTATGGGCTCAGATGAGAAAACACTTCAATTTAACTGGTTTTTCTCTTTTGAGTCCAATTTTATCAAATCATCTTTTTCAGCCCTCTTTATCCGACCCTGTATTTTATGATTGGCATAGAAAGGGAATTGTAGGTTTTAATGATTTGTTTTTCAACAATAGCTTCGCATCTTTTACTCAACTTTCTGATAAATTTGATCTCCCAAATACTAATTTTTTTAGATATATGCAGATTAGACACTTTCTCAAATCTCTAATTCGGATTTTCCCTGAGTCACCAGTTATGAATGCAGCTGATATGTTTCTTACTTTGCAACCAACGCGCAAAGGGTTAATATCCGTTATTTATGACAAACTGGCTGGTATGAAATGTCCTTCTATTAATAAAATCAAAACTGCTTGGGAACAGGATTTTAACGTGTCATTGAGTGAGGACACTTGGGACTCAATATTTAAGTTGGTTAATTCAACATCTTTATGTGCCCGCCACTGTCTTTTACAGTTTAAAGTTGTGCACAGAGTTCATATGTCCAAAGTCAAACTATCGCGTATTTACCCGAATGTGGATCCCCGCTGTGACAAGTGTGGAAATGAGGATGCTTCGCTTATTCACATGTACTGGTCGTGTCCTAGTCTTGAAGAATACTGGAGGGGGATATTTCAAACCCTGTCCTTAGTCCTCAAACAGCCTACAGTGCCTGACAAAAGTCTTGTCGCTTAACCAAGTTGTAGGAACAACAAATAATAACTTGACCTGTAGTTAATCAGTTGGAATCAGAAATGGCTTATGAGAAAAGGCAAAGCCCTCTAGATTATGCTTATTATACCAAAATAAAGTTTTGCATCATTCATTGAGTTTTGTCATGTAATTAGGACAGAAAGGTCAACTTTTGCCTGGACAAAAGTCTTGTCATATGCAAAAATAATGTAGAAATTATACATATACTTCATTTAGAATACACAAACATGCTACAATAACATCAGAACATAAAGTCATGGTGCCTTGGAAAAAAAAAATTAATAATGTGTATGACTCCCATGAGCTTGGAGGACCACATCCATACGTCTTGGCAATGACTGAAATAACTTGTTGATGAAGTCATCAGGAATGGCAAAGAAAGCAATTTTGCAGGACTCCCAGGGTTCGTCTAGATTCTTTGGTTTCGTCTTCCAAGCCTCCTCCTTCATCTTTCCCCAGACATGCTCAATAATGTTCATGTCTGGTGACTGGGCAGGCCAATCCTGGAGCACCTTGATCCTCTTCAGTTTCAGGAACTTCAATGTGGAGGCTGAAGTATGAGAAGGAGCGCCATCCTTCTGCAGAATTTGCCCCCTCTTATGGTTTGGAATGTAATGGGCAGCAAGAATATCTTGATACTTCAGGCTGTTGATGTTGCCATCCACTCTGCAGATCTCTCGAACACCCCCATGGATGTAACCCCAAACCATGATTTTTCCTCCACCAAACTTGACTGTTTTCTGGGTGGATTTTGAGTTCATGCGGGTTCCAACAGGTCTCCTGCAGTGTTTGCGGCATTTGGTATGTAGTTCAATGGATGATTCGTCAGAAAAATCAACCTTCTGCCACTTTGCCTCTGTCCATCCTTGCTGCAAGCTGTGGGCCTTGGCAAATTCAACATGCTTTTTTTGTTGTGTTCTTGTTAATGCTGGTTTCTGAGCACTAATTTGACCATGGAGACCACTGCGTGCGAGAATTCGAGAATCTGTTCTTGTAGACACAGCGGTTTCTGGTGACCAGTTCTGATGTAGCTCTGCTGCAGTTGAAAAAGGGTTGGCCCTGGACTTTCGAAGCAACAAACGGTCCTCTCAAAGAGTTGTCTTACGGGGTCTGCCTGACCTGGGCTTGTCATGAACATCACCAGTTTCTTTATATCTTTTTTTAATCCTCTCCACTTTTTTTTTTTGTTAACAATTATTTTATTGTCAATTCAGAATGGTAGAGAATACAGTATATTATTTAAGACTAATACCATACCCCCCACCCACCCGGTAGACTTATTCAGTACAGAGGACATACAGGATATTGCAGTGGAGAATGGTACAGAATGTAATACTCGACCACAAGAAAAGTAAAAAACTATACATCAATACAAAGTAAACTGTACGTCAGAGAGAGGTAACAAAAGATTTAACAATATCAAAAGAGGCAGTCCAGGTCTTTAAAGTTTTTGTCTTTGCTCCATGGATGTGGGCTGTAGATAATTCCAAAGCGACAATGTCGAGCAGAGATAAGCCCCACACACGTCTAGACATCAAATGAGGAGGAATCCAGCGACTGACCAACATTTTCTTAGCAGCAGTGAGAGCAGCTAAAAGTAGATTTCTTTGTTGCTGTGACAGAGCCAATCCAGAAAAATTATTTAAAAAAAAAAGATCCAGAGTCAACACCACATCTTTCTCTAACAAGAGTGAATTGTCATGAGCAAGCTGAGACCAGAAACAAGAAAGTGCAGAGCATTCCCAAAAAAAATGTAAATATGTGCCAAGGGCCCTCTGCGGACATAGATTACACTTCGGGGAAGGTGACACATGCATATAAAAACGTTTTAAAGGAGATAGATAGAATCTATGTAGTAATTTCCAGTGAATCATCTGATGATTTGGGTTCTTTGACGATGACGTAATTGTCTCCCAAATTTTATCAGAGAATAAAGTTTGTATGTCACCACTGATATCCTTAGACCAGACAGTTGTTATTGATAATGGTTTGTATGAGTTTTTGGAGAGAAAGGAGTAGATATCCGAAGCAGCAATAACAGAGTTCTCAGTGGGAAGAATAACCTTCCGCAAGGGATGTATAGGAAATTGTGCATTCCAGGGGACTCCATATGCGCGAAGAGCTGATCTAATGCGAAGATACATAAAAAAGGAGGTTCCTGGTAGATTGAAAAGAGCCTTAATATCTTGAAATGACTTCAGGCCTTTATCATCATAGATGTCACCAAAGGAATTTACTTTACATTTGATCCATTGAGGACAGTAAAATGGGGATTTGCCTGATAGAAAATTATAATTATGGAACAGGGGTGAATGACGATGCCACTTCAAATTTGGCTCCATCTTTCTGGTCACTGATCTCCAAGTAGAAATAAAATGTGTTATAATAGGGTTAATCCTCTCCACTTGATGTTTGGATACATTAACGATGTCTGCCACCTCAGCAGCAGACTTGGTCTGTGGTTGAATCTTTGGCATGTTTTCAGAAGCCAGGCTGCACTTCAAGTGAAGGTCTGGTGTACTGGGGTTCTTTTTATACACACCTGGGATTATGTTAATTACAATATTTGTCAAAGGTGAACCTCTAATTTGTGATTGGTTGAATAATTAAAAGACATGACAAGACTTTTGTCCTTGCAAAAACAGGTGTTTTGGACTTTAACAAGCTGTGAACATCAGGACACTTTTTGACTGTTTCATTTTGCACCCAGTTATTAATATGAAAGCCCTTGGCATTAAATTGATCCATTCATTGTAACAATTGATTGATTAGAAATAAAGTTATATGCCTTTTTAAGTTACTATGTCCTTATGTGACAAGACTTTTGTCAATGACTGTATACACCCCGACCCTTTGATCGCGCTCTTTGGCCTCAGTGATGCTGATACATGTCTGACCCCGGTGAAACGCCGGACACTATCCTTTGCTTCCCTTCTAGCCAGACGTGCAGTCTTACTCAGATGGAAAGGTGCTGCTCCACCCACCCATGCTCAATGGATGAGGGACCTTATGTCCTGTTTAAGCCTCGAAAAGATACGCTACTCGATTAGTGATACCACCAAAGAATGTCAGAAGGTATGGGGGCCCTTCCTGGAGTATTTTTCAAGTCTTCGGTCTCAGACTCCGTCTATTAGTAATACCCAGTAAGGTTCCAGAAACAATATTGTCGTCGTGTTCTTTTTAATTAATCAATCTGGCAAGAGGACGGGGTTATTATGTGGTAAGGTTTTTGGGTTTAGAGTTGCACACCTTGTTATCATTACTGTTTTTTGAATATGTCTAAATTATCATTTTTTTCTATAATACTCTACTGCAATGTTATCTGATTTCTTCATGCAACCCTTTCAGAATTGACTTATTTAGTGAGGTCATATTTAGTGAGGTCATATTTAGTGAGGTCTTTTGAAATAACGTGTGTGCTTTTGTTTTGTTGCTGGTGTCTTTCTCTTGTTTAAAATCAATAAAAATATCTTTGAGAAAATAAAAACATTTTAATTATTTTTTCCCTCATTGCAAAACTTTAGCTTGACCACGAGATGACAGCAAGAAAATAGAAACATATTTTCTCACAGTATAATGGCTGTTTTACATGGTAATTAAAAAAAGACTTTACCATGTAAAGCAAATATATTATAATAATTAAATGTTTTTTTTTTTTTAATGTGTCCTGTCCGGCAGCTTTCGCAAGCAGAATAATGGTCTGAATGCACTGCTGTGTCAGACATATTTGCTTTACCATGAGGGGCTCTATAAACTCTGTATAGGCCCTTCATGTTGGTCAATTTCTTTTTATTCGTATATTTCATTGTATCTTATTTAATACATGTAAAATATTCCAGTTGCCGTGCTGCCCGGAAGGGAGTGATAGATTAGGAAAATGAGTGAAGAAAAGGGGTAGGGAGAGAAATGAAAGAGAAAGAAGGAAAGAGAGAGAGAGAGAGAGAGAAAAAAAACAAAAAAAAAACATAAGGACGAACAAACACGAACAAAGGCGGAGACAACAGTGGGACAGAGAGGCTAAGAAAGACAGGAGTAACGTAAAAAGCACATAAGGCAAGAAAAGAAAGAAAGAAAAAAAAACGCATTTGAAATACAACCAAAAAAGCATAAATACAAAGACACAACCAGAAATAAAGAAAATAAAACAGATATACAGACATACAAAATTGTAGCATGTGCTTGGAAGGGAGCATGTGTGTTCATCTGTTTGGGGGAGGTGTTTGAACATGTATTCGTGTGTTGGGTGCGTGTGAATTTCTCCATGGAATGCACTTGATAGCGAGGGTGGGGGGCCGCAACCACACCCCACAAGAACCAGAGCCGGCGGAGACAGGCCCAGGAGACCCAAGGCGTCCGGGGCCCCCCATGAGCACGGAAGAGCCAAGGCCCCACGTGCCCACGACATCCGGGTCCCCACCCCAGCAGGAGGAGGAGGGAGGACCCAGGCACAGCCCCCGCAGCCAAAAGGGCACGAGCCCCAGAGAACCATAGGCAACAGGCAGCCGACCCCGCGAGGGTGACGGCCGCTCCCGCACGGGCCAGGGCCCCAGGACCCCAGGCGGCCGGGAGCCGACCGGCCCCCGGCAGAGAGCCCCACCCGCGCCGGAGAGGCCCGAGCCCCCCCCAGGCCACCACCCGGGGAGGAGGGACAGCAACCATGCCAAGGAGGCAGCCGCGGCCAGGAAGGAGCAGCTAGCCCCGGACCCAGGCCCACACCGCCCACACAGACACCTCGCAGACACACCTCTCAGCCATACACATAGACCATACACCCACTCACACAACAGACACATACACAGAGACAAAAAGACATAAGCCCATCCACTCCGGACCGCCCTCCGCCATGCGGGGGAACGGATGCCACCCCCCAGCGCCAGCCGCAACCCCAGGGCGCCGCCAGCCGGACGACTACTCGAGTGCCCCCCCACCATCGCGGGCAGGGAGCAGGGGTGTAGGAAGACCCGCCCACTCTCCTCCCCTGTGTGAGAGGTGAAGTGTTGGATGCATGTGTTGGTGATTGTGAGTGTATGTGGTGTACGGGATGAGTATGACTGTTGAGAAACTTAAGATGGATTTAAAATTGACTGGGGAAGCGAGGAGGAGCGCTGCTTGCAAACAGCTCTCCTCCCCATCACCCCCCCCCCCCCCCCCGCCAAGACCCTCAATGTATATGGTGTAAGTAAAATTGAGGGGCGGGCAGCAGTGAAGAGGTAAGTGAGACCACCTAAGCGGCCCCACCCACCAACCTCTGAGTAGTGCCCCCACCCCCCAAGGCCCTGTGTGTATACTGATATGTGGTGACTAAAGTACAATTAAAACAAGGGGAGGCAGAGGGCCGCACAGCACAGCGAGTAAGGCCATGTGGATGGCCCCCTCACCGCAGCGTGCGCGGCACATTCCCACCCCGAGATCCTACATGTGTGCGTGGCATGTTATGTGAGTGAGGGGGGAGAGGGGCTGGGATTCATACCAGGGGGGAGCTTACTACCCCCTGGCAGAAGAGAGCCAGTTAACCAGCTGGCTCATTAGGCACCCCAGCCCCCCACCGCGGCATGGGATGGAGCGGACCCGGGGCCCCCGGCGACAACGCCCCTGAGCTGTGCCGACGCCAAGAGCTAGCCCAACCCCCCACCACCACCCCAAAGGGCAGCCCGCACTCAGTCACCCACTCATTCGACGACAAAAAGGTGGCAGACCAGCCCGGGCTCGAGACATGCCACCCCCCAAACAGCGCAGGCTGGCCCCCCAGACATGGACCTGACCCACCCCCCCTGGCAGCGCCCCGGAGGGAGCACAGACCACCCCCGCGCAGGAAAAGTTTTTTATACCTTTAAACATTAACAAAAACCGCTAATGTCTTTTCTTTAAAATTTTCAAGTCTATTTCTGACTGGTTTTTCGCGATAAGTTCTGTGAACGCCTGAGTTAGTGTGTTTTGGGGGCTTGGATACACATCGAGGTCCTGACAGAAATAATTATGTCTGCTTTCACAGACCTAAAGTTAAACTCTAAAGCCCATCGGCGTGTGTGTGTGTGCTTGTGCACATGAGCACAAGCACATGGTTCAATGTAACTGTAGCAGCTTATTCCATGTATTCATTGTGCACATACACACATATATGCTATGTCTAGATCTCCTGGGGAAATCAAGAGTGTTGCCCACAAACATTGTTCAGCTTTTGGCCTAACATGGTCCTTACGTGTTTTAAAGTTGCGTGAAGTGGAGTGAGGAGCATTCTGAACATCAAACTATTTTAAGATAAATTGTCTAACAGGAAATTTAGTTTCTCAATTTATTTCTTATATATTATTTTAATTATTGAGTTCAAAGTTTTGTAGTAAATGGTGATATTGTCATCAATTTGGTGATAATGCGAGCCAAACATTTCTCGAAAATGACATTTGCATAAGTAAAACATTCTGAAATTATATTTCTATTTTATTCTGCTGCTGCTTACATGTTTACATCTCTGTCTCTCTCGCTCTCTCTCTCCAGGACAGTGAAAGTAGGACTATTTACCCTTGTTTATGTAGCTGTAGGATGGCCATAATATAGTTTCAATCCGATATCGATGTAATGCTTGTCTGTGATGATTGGTTAACATATTGATTGGTGTATTAATATAGCCGGAGAGTAATAAAACCCATTGCAATCAAGTATACAGTGCCTTATAAAAGTATTCAGTTATCATAATTTTACTCAATTACAAAGGATAGTTAAACGTTTTCCAAATGAGCATTTTATTGCATTTCCAAAGGCACTGTAACTTATTTCTGTGCCAACATTAAAATTAAATAAACTTATGATTTAATGTCGATATGAGATGACAAATTATTCACAAATGATACAGAGGTGCCACTCATTTCCACATACAGTAACTCATCACAATTGGGTGCCACTGTGCTTTTTAATGAAAAGCTGATAAAACTTAAAATGTGGTTCGGTCATGTGTGTAGTCTGTGTGTAGACAAGGAAACAGAGGCATAGTAGCTGTTATTTTTTTATTCCAAAGTCATCCAATTTGCTATTTTCCTTACATACCCACCCATTCACTCACTCACTCACTGACCCACTCATTCACCACCCCCCCCCCCACCCACCCACCCATTCACACACCCAAGTCTTCCGTAAGGTGTTTGCAGAACTCGCTGCAGAACCCAGGCTGTGTGAAGTTCCCCTCGTCTTCCACGCCCAATGTAGCCTATGGGACAATAAATAATAAGCAAGCATACTTAGTATCAAAACAGAGCAACAATGTTTTTCATTGCATACTTTCAAGAAAATATTCAGGACCTGACACACAATAAATTGTTCTGGTGACTTTCTTTTTGCAACCACTGACTTCAGCAACAATTGTCAACATTCTTACACAGTATGCATACCTGGTAAGCTGTTCTTATAAGTCTCTAGACAGTGCTGGCAGCATTCCAGGCGATACAATCGTCGGAATTGTGCTTGATAGGCCGCACTGTACAGTTTCCATGGGACTACACCTGTAGGTTTCAAATTTAAGAATGATTCATTAGAGTAAAATCCCTTGTTAATGGGAATACAAACATCCTAACTCAAAGGGTATTCAAATATCATAATATGTTTTATACCTACTGTCAAGCCACTGAAAATGCGCTCGGGCACGGAATGTTTCCCTTCCGACTAAGTCCCAAAAAAAGGTGACAAACAAGTGACAGCTTTAAAAAAGCTTTGTCACCCTCGAACAGGACTACTTCTAAAAGGATATCCTCCAGGACGTCGAGGGGGATCTGTGAAAGAAATCATACAAGCACGCAAATATTATTTTACAATAGTTCTGTAATATAACAAAAACAGACAAAAATAGCATGACTTCTACATTCCAACTCCAACTGCTTAAAATGAAGCTCATTGTTTTCACATTTTTGTAGGGTACAGCACAGTAAGCACAGAGAAAAAAAGAGAAAAACAGCAGGTTCAGCTGTAAGATCAGCTACATAAATACCTGTTCAATGGAGATGGAACCCATTCCTCCTCCTCTACCATCTGTGCTTTCAACACATTGAATTTTCCTAAAAGAAATTATATTGTCACAACTATTGTAAAACTATGACATATTGTAATGGTATCACATAGAGTTGACTCCACCTGAGGGCACAGGTGTAAAACAATTTGATCACGTTGGGCACCAGACCTGGAAAAAGGCAGTCATGATACTACCAGCTTGTCAGACTGAAAGGCTTATATGCATATGGGTCAGAACAATGCATCAGAGTGATAAATATTACAGCATCAACTTTGTAAGGTGTATCAATCCCCACTAGGGTTGTAACGGTATACCGGTATGGCGGTTTATTGTGATATTGACATGTACGATTATCATATCATGCACATTTGCCTATCCGCGGTTTGGAAAAAAAAAAAAAGAAACCAGATCTCACCTGCGCTGCTGTGTATATGCAACTTCTTTCCGCTTTACTGCTTAGACTCCACCCATAAATGCACAGCGGCGAAAATGTCCGATAGTGGCTGCAAATTCTAATCTCTATTTCCCGCCGAAAAAAAAATTAAAATCTGCAGTATGGGAATATTTTGGGTATCCAAAAAATGATCGTGGGGTGGATATCCAGTTTGCAAGAAATGTGGACGAACAGTGGCCGCAAAAGGAGGAAATACGTCGAACATGTTCTCCCATATTCGCGAACACCATCCCTCCGTGAAGATAAAGGTAAGTTCCATTTATAACTTAAAGCCGTATTATTTCTGTGATGCAGAGGGAATCCCGGAATCCAGTCATGTAATTGGAGTCAATTACAGTATAATTCAGATGCCACGTAAAATGTCCGATTTGATAGATAGATGGATGAATAAATCAAAATATAGCTGTGCAGCAAATTAAATCGCGATGTGCGTCTGTGAATATACAGCGCAAAAAGGCTGCCGCTTGCTCATTAACCAACTACCCCCCCCCCACACACACACACACAGCGGCACAGATGATTATTTTGTCCTCCAGGTTCGTGTGCCGCCCCCCATAGAATCCCTCCCGGCGCCCTCCCAACTTCATCCCTTATCGTCTCCGCTCGCCCATCCTCTAGAAAAACGCTTTATTTAGATTATTTTTGTTTTCCTCCAAGTTCGTGTGCCGCCCCCCACGTGACATGAAAAAGTGCCGCCCCGGGCGGCTGCCCCGTTCGCCCATGCCTAAAACCGCCACTGCATGATGGTCATGGTTTTTAAAGCGTCTGCTGTCTCATTCACTATGTGAAGACGTGAACACATGAACATATCCAGAGCTACTCTCAAGAGAACACTTAATGATCATTTTATAATTTTATTTAAAAGAATAATCATCAAATACACTAACTGAAAACTCATAGGTGTTTAGTACAAGTGGACACATTCTCTCACCTCAGCGGTCAAGATTGAGCCCTGAAAATCTCAACATGCTTACATTTCTTCATCATAATCTGACCTGAAAAAAAGCAAAGAAATGCATGCTGCTATGATAATCTCAGGAAAATATTAACAAACATGACCCTGCACATATTGCTCTCCCATATATGCTGTTAAAGAGGAAGGACAGTTTGATTTATTCTTGTCTAATATAAAGAGAAATAACTTATTCCTTATTTTGTTCAAATGGGAGATGCGCAGCTTTATTTTATTTATTTTTCCCCCAAAAGTTAGACTCATACTTCCATAAGTTTTTTTTATTTTCATTAAAAAAAAGTTTGTTACAATAAACCATGTTCATCCAAAAACCATATCTCTTTTTATTCATTTAAGGGTCATTGTAGCTGATGATTATACTAATAATAATGATAGTTTAATACCGTATACCACGAAACCGTGATATTTTCTGAGACGATTATCATACCGTGAAAATCTCATACCGTTACAACCCTAATCCCCACCTTCAGATCAGATCACTAAGACCAATTAATCTGACTCCATTAAATTATGCTGCTGTTTGTAATAGGGTCAGTGGTGGCCTAATGGATAGGGAAGTGCACTTGTAATCGAAAGGTGCCACTGAAGTACCCTGAGCAAGGTACCACCCCCAAGCACTGCTCTCCTCTGCAATGTCATGGTGTCATATAGGTTAAATGCAGAGTACACATTTTGTTGTTGTGCACTGTGTGCTGTGGTGTGTCAATGACAACTAATCACTTCACTTATATGCCATGCACTACGAGGCATCACAGAAAATATTTAAAAAGTATGACACAAAAGGAATTGTATTACTGATTAATGAATAGTTTGTTTCCAAGTTATAAATAATATAATAACCGATACATTAGATGTTAAAAGTTATAACACCCATAAACAATGACAACTGTATTACATGAAATGGTTGCCAATTGTTAAATGGTTTCCAAATTTGCGACTAAGAGAGCCCATGCGGCAATCAATCAAATGAGTCAATCAATATATAAACAAACAAACAAATACGGAGGAACAAAACATAAAACATGCACCTCTGAGTCTCTGATTTCCGATCGGGCACTTGTGTGCTCCAGATGTGGTAGTCCCCAGCAGTCATCACTGCACACTGGTAGATCTCCTGTCATACATATCAGACCATGCATGAAAATATTAACCAAATAAGTGTTTCACCACATTTCTGTGATACTGAGCCATCTTATGAAGCATATAACACTTTCTTAGGGTGGCTGAAGGTTGGTATACATTTAGCTGCAGATCAAGTACCCACTGCAAACATACATAAGTATACATATTCTAAAAAACATGGATGTGTTAAGGTTTTTATTAAGTTGTACAACCAGGCCCTCAAAAAATATATATTGTCTTCATACCAGGGGATGCTGCAGTTGTCATACCATGAGCTGGTGCTGCTGTTGTTGTTTGTGCTTGTTCGGCTGGTGCTTCAGCTGGTGCTGCAAAAAAGCACATTTTAAACCAAATGATTTAGAATGAGTTAAATCGGTTGTACTGCATGCATTTCTCATCAACGCTATGCTGTCTAGCATTTCTGACAGATTTGTAAGTTATAGCTTTATGATCTTTCAAATTGCAAAATAAACATGAGGAATCACCTACAATTAAAAGACAAATATAACTTCACGGCACCGGACAGCAAAATTACATAAACATGACATAAACATGACATTACCACTAATAATTTAGAATGAGGGTGGAATACATACCCAAAACTGTCTGACCATTGGAATTTAACTGTATGTCCACTCCTTTGCCCAATCTCTTCTTCATGCTTTCTATGGTTCTTGAATTTCTAGCATTGTTGTAGTGACACAAAATATTTCGCATCAAAAAGACATGCGATGAGGGAGTCATCATGTTGAGAAAATGATTGTTTTTCCTCATTCCAGCAAAGAGCTGTTCAGCACACGGGCTGTTGATCCAACCACGTAACTCTGGGACCAGTTCCACCTTTCGCAAGACATCCCTGGCATCTTTTGAGTTTGCCTCATGAAATCTATCATAAAGAGCATAATGCTCAGACGATCCAGTTATAGGGTGGCCATTTTCATCAGGAACTGGCTTCTTGGTGACTAGCCATGGCAAGCTCACTTTTATCTGTCCAGTAGTGGCACATCTGATGTTATCTTCAGTAGGCTCAAGTAACCTACCCCCATGAGGTTTGAAGGGTAATGATTCTGGATCTCTTAGGTTGGTATGTGTTGCCAACCCTCTCGCAAAATCATATAATACAATGTTTGGAAAATGTTTCATCGACAATAAAAGGTCAGCAAAGTCCCGGGGGCTCTCAGCCCTTATGTTGAACTTAACACCATACACCACAGCACAAGGACAGGTGACCACAGCCCATCCACCTGTTTAAGGAAACTGTAAATCAGAGTGCAACCATTCCAAGTAATGAAACTAAGAACTGTCTGTAAAAACGGTCTCTCAGTAATAGAACACAACTTACCAGAAGCTCCCCAGATCTGTGAAAACACCTTATCATAACTCGCTCTGTTCTTCATTTCTTGTTGAAGTCTCGTTACCAGGTCCATCCGTGAGCCTTTGGGGTCTATGCCACACTGTCGGCACAGAGCACGCACAGCTTCCATCTATAATGAACATTAGTATAGTTGGTGTGGCGTGGTTCAAAAACACACATCTTTGACAAAACTGACAAAAATTGACTTAAGTTCAGTACCTTGAGCTTAAGAAGTTCATCAGTCAGTCGGTCCTCTGTGAGGTTAAACTCAGATTCCTCCTTTGCACTACAAGCAGAATACACTTCTTTGTATTCAGTGTTGAGTACAACATCCCTATCTCTTGTGTGAGGACCAATCCACGGAGCCCAACTATGGTAACTGGGATGGACGACAAATGGGTTTGACTTGTTGCCTTTAAATGATGTTAGAAAATATTATTAACATAACAGTACATTATTCCACGATAAACAAAGTAAATGCTAGAATACTGTCATCCCACCTAGAACATTGTGCGGACTGTACTTACTTGGGACCAACCCACGGCTGATCATTTCAAGGGAAACCATCTCCCAGAAATTTTCAACACTTACCTTTCCATCAAAAGTCTGAGATGGTTCCTCAATGCTGCTCACTAAGGAAAGCAAGACTTAAGTAAGCATGTTCCAAACAGTCATAGCTGGATATGTGGTGCTTGAAACAATGTAAGACTAAGAAAATGAATAAATGTGTTCACTTACCAGGCATGCTAAAAACGCCCTTCTCATGAAGGTCCATCACAACAGATACTGGATGATAACCACACGATACACAAGCATATGTGTAACCGAGGTCTGACAGTGCTTCAAAGCTTAAATAAGCCTGCAGGACCCTTTCCCTGGATGGATAGGTTTTACCAGAGGTCTTCTCCAACACATCCATGGCACTCCCTACTGCCTGATGAGTCTGTGAAATTGATGTATGACATTTAAAGGCTTTACAATATATTATTTTGATAAAGTATTCGTAATTGTTTTAAATGATTAAAACAACAGAACATGGTTCCTACCTGAAGTGTATTGCGTAGAAAATGGCACATGTATATGGACAGAAGTGTGTGGTCATCGAAATTGTGGACACCATCAGTCCACTCCTGGTATCGATATGCCATACCACACCTGTAGCACCATTTTCTGTACACTGAAATTCCTAATGGACACAAGCACCAGTAAATGTTACACATTTATCTTTCACCATTTTACACTGTGACATGTCTCTATACTTTGCACAGTACTAAAAGCCAGTGTATGAAATTATCTCAGTAAGCATACAAGTGTGAATTGCTGGGAAGGAGGCTAAGCTGCTGATAGTGGAAGTCATGGCTACACTGACATTTACAGTACATGTAGTGAGTAATGAAATGTTAAAATATCGATAATAAATATTTAAATAAAGAGAGAACATACCTTCTATGACATCAGTGATTGTTAGGATTTTAGCCTTAGATGTAATCAGCACAGGTTCGCTTAGAGGAGTGGGCTCTAAACATTCTGAGCAAAAGGTTTCTGATGGTATGAAGTGCACAGGGAAATGAATGGTCTTGACCACGTCTGAGGGGAAAATCGCAGGCAGTTTCTTCTTATGAAAAATGTATTGAACCATCCGCGACAGATTTTTGCCTTCAGGTGAGTATGGAGCTCCTTCTTCTAGGTCAAAACTTTCCATGTCAATTGGAAAATGTTCTGTGATGTTCTCCTCCACACTTCTGGTTTTTCTGAAGAGTGCCTGGTCTGTTTCAAATAAATGCCACTTGGCAACATATTTAGGTATGCATGACTGCCTTGGGTTCGCGCAAGGACAATGCCATGAAATGATTTTAGAATTGTACCTTACCACCACTCTGCCAAGCCGGCTGTAATAGGAGATAGTTGACTCGTATACAGAAATGTGCTTTTTGTAGGGGGGTCCACACACAGTCACCAGACAGGACAACGGGACTCCTGCATCATTTGCTTCTCTCTGACGTACCAAACACCTTTCCTTTTTGTCTTCCCCAAACCACTTGTCATGTACCATCACCTGCAAAACATCCTCTGTAAGTGATGGAGTGTCCATTCTGGCTGGAGGGCAGTACACGAGGGACTGAATGTGGTGGCACTCAAATGGACGAAGGTTTGACCTCTCTGCAAACTCTGCATTAATTCTGCAGATATCCAGCTCACACATTGTTTTTTGTTCAGGACCCCATGTCCTTTTAATGACACGTACTGGTGTGCTGGGTGCTATAAAAGACTTTGCTACTGCAAACACTCCATTTGTGTAATCAACACACTGAGCACTGAGGTGGTTCTGTGCCGTAATGTCCATTTTGATGGGAGTGTGACGTCTTCGAAGATGTATCCGTAGGTTCCGTCTATTAAGGATTAGGCCACAGCTAGTACACTTCACTGTTTTCTGCTTTCTTTGGGTGAGAGGGTGGTAGTGCTGGTGCTGCTGAGGAGCCAGGATCAGAGGAACATGAAGAAAGTGAGGGGTGGAGGATGGGGACTGGGGGAGGGGGACATGCAGCTTCAGAAGCAGTAAAGGAGGGAGCAGGAGAGGCGGGAGGTGACTGATGCGCTTCCGTTGTGGTTGGCTTGGTTTCACTGATGCATTGGGATACATGATGTTTAAACTGGTCTTTGCGTATTATTGTTTGGCTGCAATAAAGACAATGAAAGTGTCCTGTGGGTCTGCAATAATTGTTGCATTTGCTGATGAAGAAACCTGCAAGACGGCAACATGAAGACCAAAGCTATCAACAGAAAAGAAAGGTATACACAGAACGGGACTGGGGGAGTGAGGTCAGGAGTAGCTGATCAGAAAGTTACAGTGTCAAACAAAACACAAACATAGGTAAATTAGCTTACCAATATTCACATGACTTCAGGGACTCCCACTAAGGAACTCCACATCATTTTGTCTATCTTGATTGTAAGAAGTGCATTCTACATTTAAGCATGTGTATGTTTTAAAACCACCAAAATCAATAGACCAATAAACATCATTAGGAATTACCTCTATGCTGTACTGCATGTCTCACGTGGCTCTGAATGTGTGTTGTAAATTTGAATTGTTGGTCAGTTGCATAAGTGCAGCATGGGCATCTGAACACACCGTCTAGGCAAAACCTTGTTGCATCAGGACTGGCCTGTAAATGCGTTGGATGCTTTAAAACATAAACAATAAAACATTGTGTAAACTTACTGTTACTCTGAGGTGCACGCTCATTCTAACAACATAACATGCATGCAGAAGTAATGCAGCTTGTAAGGTTATCAGGCTGTGATATCGATAAAATATCTTATAGAGCATTCATATCATCAGCATTAACTTGAGTATCCTGAGCATCATAATATAGCCTAAACATCTGCATAATATATTATTTTTACATAAATACCATTGAGGTTGTTGGTGTAATTTAATAATATATCGGTCACATACTCCATAACTCTTAATAAAACAATTCGGTCATCATAATCAGAAAAACTCAAAAGCACCTGTCGTAGTCTGTTTTCTACATATGCATTTGTGATAAATATTTTGCAATATTGTCATATAATTTTTAGGACATAAGGCCCAGACCTGCGGTCCCTGAAACAAAAGAGAAACAACCTAGCAGCAAAACGTACCGTCTGCGTTTTCTAGTGTAACGCCCTAAAACAAAACATATATACATGATTTATTTATTCAAATTTCATTTTAGTCTATTCAATGTGTTACCCTTCTCATGTTCTGAATCTAAGGGCATTTCAAGTCCGGAAATTTTAACTAGAGACACAATATTTAAGTAGAGGCATACCCAAGCGAAACAAGAGAAAGTGTGAAACAAGCACAACTACTTTAGCCCAAGTTTTTAAAAATGAGAAAAAGCCGTAATCAGTTTAACAGTTTTATTTCAATGTCAAAGAGAAAAAAAAACACTTCACCAAAGGCGAAGATCCATCCATAGCGGCTCTGGGTCCCGTCAGTGTAGCACAAAGCTAGCGTGATCTAGGCTGCCATTATCCAAGGAGCAGGGCCAGGCGCGTGCCACCCGTTTGAACAATGCGGGCGAAATAACTGCCTTATGGGATGCGAAGCTTGCGCATGCGCAGTGACGCAGACGCGCCTTTCAAAATGGCGGCGGCAGCAACACACGCGAAAGATCGATCTCCTGTATTTTCTTAGTTTTATTCTAAACAAGATGCCCCGATTTCATTTAAATACATTTAATAGCTGTAGGAACTAGTGAGCGGTATTTAGCAACATGCTATGTTAGAATAATGCCATCAAACGTGTCTGTTAAGCATATCACAGCGGACATACACGGAGGAAACATGGGGTAGAATCAAACAGGCCACAGGCTTTGAGATAGGCTGGCTCCCCAAGCTATTGCCCCCATTTAGCCCGAATGTCATAGACCTCCCCCCCCCCCCACATCCTGACAAAGATGTATTTAGTTGTATTTTGTTATCAGGGTGATCGTCCGTTCGCAGGCCACTTTGGCCATGTGGTGTAGTCATAAACCGTCGCGGATGTTTACCCGAAACCGGGGCATCAAACAAAGAATAAGGATTCCTTAGACAACCCATTTCAAAATATGGCAGCAACAAACGGAGTGCCCAGTTATTTCAAATAAACCATGACCTTTTTTTAAAGTATTGAAGCACTTTTCTACCAATGTGAATAATAAACATTTTAGACAAAAAAAATCAACGAATAACGCTGGTAATTCGTTGTCAAAATGAGCGTACGGCATTAGCCCAGAAGAGGGGTGGCAATTTGCATATGTGAAAGCCTATGTGAATGAGACACAGGTCCAAAACTTTTAACTAGAGACACAATATTTAAGTAGAGGCATACCCAAGCGAAACAAGAGAAAGTGTGAAACAAGCACAACTACTTTAGCCCAAGTTTTTAAAAATGAGAAAAAGCCGTAATCAGTTTAACAGTTTTATTTCAATGTCAAAGAGAAAAAAAAACACTTCACCAAAGGCGAAGATCCATCCATAGCGGCTCTGGGTCCCGTCAGCGTAGCACAAAGCTAGCGTGATCTAGGCTGCCATTATCCAAGGAGCAGGGCCAGGCGCGTGCCACCCGTTTGAACAATGCGGGCGAAATAACTGCCTTATGGGATGCGAAGCTTGCGCATGCGCAGTGACGCAGACGCGCCTTTCAAAATGGCGGCGGCAGCAACACACGCGAAAGATCGATCTCCTGTATTTTCTTAGTTTTATTCTAAACAAGATGCCCCGATTTCATTTAAATACATTTAATAGCTGTAGGAACTAGTGAGCGGTATTTAGCAACATGCTATGTTAGAATAATGCCATCAAACGTGTCTGTTAAGCATATCACAGCGGACATACACGGAGGAAACATGGGGTAGAATCAAACAGGCCACAGGCTTTGAGATAGGCTGGCTCCCCAAGCTATTGCCCCCATTTAGCCCGAATGTCATAGACCTCTCCCCCCCCCCCACATCCTGACAAAGATGTATTTAGTTGTATTTTGTTATCAGGGTGATCGTCCGTTCGCAGGCCACTTTGGCCATGTGGTGTAGTCATAAACCGTCGCGGATGTTTACCCGAAACCGGGGCATCAAACAAAGAATAAGGATTCCTTAGACAACCCATTTCAAAATATGGCAGCAACAAACGGAGTGCCCAGTTATTTCAAATAAACCATGACCTTTTTTTTAAAGTATTGAAGCACTTTTCTACCAATGTGAATAATAAACATTTTAGACAAAAAAAAATCAACGAATAACGCTGGTAATTCGTTGTCAAAATGAGCGTACGGCATTAGCCCAGAAGAGGGGTGGCAATTTGCATATGTGAAAGCCTATGTGAATGAGACACAGGTCCAAAACTTTTAACTAGAGACACAATATTTAAGTAGAGGCATACCCAAGCGAAACAAGAGAAAGTGTGAAACAAGCACAACTACTTTAGCCCAAGTTTTTAAAAATGAGAAAAAGCCGTAATCAGTTTAACAGTTTTATTTCAATGTCAAAGAGAAAAAAAAACACTTCACCAAAGGCGAAGATCCATCCATAGCGGCTCTGGGTCCCGTCAGCGTAGCACAAAGCTAGCGTGATCTAGGCTGCCATTATCCAAGGAGCAGGGCCAGGCGCGTGCCACCCGTTTGAACAATGCGGGCGAAATAACTGCCTTATGGGATGCGAAGCTTGCGCATGCGCAGTGACGCAGACGCGCCTTTCAAAATGGCGGCGGCAGCAACACACGCGAAAGATCGATCTCCTGTATTTTCTTAGTTTTATTCTAAACAAGATGCCCCGATTTCATTTAAATACATTTAATAGCTGTAGGAACTAGTGAGCGGTATTTAGCAACATGCTATGTTAGAATAATGCCATCAAACGTGTCTGTTAAGCATATCACAGCGGACATACACGGAGGAAACATGGGGTAGAATCAAACAGGCCACAGGCTTTGAGATAGGCTGGCTCCCCAAGCTATTGCCCCCATTTAGCCCGAATGTCATAGACCTCCCCCCCCCCCCACATCCTGACAAAGATGTATTTAGTTGTATTTTGTTATCAGGGTGATCGTCCGTTCGCAGGCCACTTTGGCCATGTGGTGTAGTCATAAACCGTCGCGGATGTTTACCCGAAACCGGGGCATCAAACAAAGAATAAGGATTCCTTAGACAACCCATTTCAAAATATGGCAGCAACAAACGGAGTGCCCAGTTATTTCAAATAAACCATGACCTTTTTTTTTAAAGTATTGAAGCACTTTTCTACCAATGTGAATAATAAACATTTTAGACAAAAAAAATCAACGAATAACGCTGGTAATTCGTTGTCAAAATGAGCGTACGGCATTAGCCCAGAAGAGGGGTGGCAATTTGCATATGTGAAAGCCTATGTGAATGAGACACAGGTCCAAAACTTTTAACTAGAGACACAATATTTAAGTAGAGGCATACCCAAGCGAAACAAGAGAAAGTGTGAAACAAGCACAACTACTTTAGCCCAAGTTTTTAAAAATGAGAAAAAGCCGTAATCAGTTTAACAGTTTTATTTCAATGTCAAAGAGAAAAAAAAACACTTCACCAAAGGCGAAGATCCATCCATAGCGGCTCTGGGTCCCGTCAGCGTAGCACAAAGCTAGCGTGATCTAGGCTGCCATTATCCAAGGAGCAGGGCCAGGCGCGTGCCACCCGTTTGAACAATGCGGGCGAAATAACTGCCTTATGGGATGCGAAGCTTGCGCATGCGCAGTGACGCAGACGCGCCTTTCAAAATGGCGGCGGCAGCAACACACGCGAAAGATCGATCTCCTGTATTTTCTTAGTTTTATTCTAAACAAGATGCCCCGATTTCATTTAAATACATTTAATAGCTGTAGGAACTAGTGAGCGGTATTTAGCAACATGCTATGTTAGAATAATGCCATCAAACGTGTCTGTTAAGCATATCACAGCGGACATACACGGAGGAAACATGGGGTAGAATCAAACAGGCCACAGGCTTTGAGATAGGCTGGCTCCCCAAGCTATTGCCCCCATTTAGCCCGAATGTCATAGACCTCTCCCCCCCCCCCACATCCTGACAAAGATGTATTTAGTTGTATTTTGTTATCAGGGTGATCGTCCGTTCGCAGGCCACTTTGGCCATGTGGTGTAGTCATAAACCGTCGCGGATGTTTACCCGAAACCGGGGCATCAAACAAAGAATAAGGATTCCTTAGACAACCCATTTCAAAATATGGCAGCAACAAACGGAGTGCCCAGTTATTTCAAATAAACCATGACCTTTTTTTTAAAGTATTGAAGCACTTTTCTACCAATGTGAATAATAAACATTTTAGACAAAAAAAATCAACGAATAACGCTGGTAATTCGTTGTCAAAATGAGCATACGGCATTAGCCCAGAAGAGGGGTGGCAATTTGCATATGTGAAAGCCTATGTGAATGAGACACAGGTCCAAAACTTTTAACTAGAGACACAATATTTAAGTAGAGGCATACCCAAGCGAAACAAGAGAAAGTGTGAAACAAGCACAACTACTTTAGCCCAAGTTTTTAAAAATGAGAAAAAGCCGTAATCAGTTTAACAGTTTTATTTCAATGTCAAAGAGAAAAAAAAACACTTCACCAAAGGCGAAGATCCATCCATAGCGGCTCTGGGTCCCGTCAGTGTAGCACAAAGCTAGCGTGATCTAGGCTGCCATTATCCAAGGAGCAGGGCCAGGCGCGTGCCACCCGTTTGAACAATGCGGGCGAAATAACTGCCTTATGGGATGCGAAGCTTGCGCATGCGCAGTGACGCAGACGCGCCTTTCAAAATGGCGGCGGCAGCAACACACGCGAAAGATCGATCTCCTGTATTTTCTTAGTTTTATTCTAAACAAGATGCCCCGATTTCATTTAAATACATTTAATAGCTGTAGGAACTAGTGAGCGGTATTTAGCAACATGCTATGTTAGAATAATGCCATCAAACGTGTCTGTTAAGCATATCACAGCGGACATACACGGAGGAAACATGGGGTAGAATCAAACAGGCCACAGGCTTTGAGATAGGCTGGCTCCCCAAGCTATTGCCCCCATTTAGCCCGAATGTCATAGACCTCCCCCCCCCCCCCCACATCCTGACAAAGATGTATTTAGTTGTATTTTGTTATCAGGGTGATCGTCCGTTCGCAGGCCACTTTGGCCATGTGGTGTAGTCATAAACCGTCGCGGATGTTTACCCGAAACCGGGGCATCAAACAAAGAATAAGGATTCCTTAGACAACCCATTTCAAAATATGGCAGCAACAAACGGAGTGCCCAGTTATTTCAAATAAACCATGACCTTTTTTTTAAAGTATTGAAGCACTTTTCTACCAATGTGAATAATAAACATTTTAGACAAAAAAAATCAACGAATAACGCTGGTAATTCGTTGTCAAAATGAGCGTACGGCATTAGCCCAGAAGAGGGGTGGCAATTTGCATATGTGAAAGCCTATGTGAATGAGACACAGGTCCAAAACTTTTAACTAGAGACACAATATTTAAGTAGAGGCATACCCAAGCGAAACAAGAGAAAGTGTGAAACAAGCACAACTACTTTAGCCCAAGTTTTTAAAAATGAGAAAAAGCCGTAATCAGTTTAACAGTTTTATTTCAATGTCAAAGAGAAAAAAAAACACTTCACCAAAGGCGAAGATCCATCCATAGCGGCTCTGGGTCCCGTCAGTGTAGCACAAAGCTAGCGTGATCTAGGCTGCCATTATCCAAGGAGCAGGGCCAGGCGCGTGCCACCCGTTTGAACAATGCGGGCGAAATAACTGCCTTATGGGATGCGAAGCTTGCGCATGCGCAGTGACGCAGACGCGCCTTTCAAAATGGCGGCGGCAGCAACACACGCGAAAGATCGATCTCCTGTATTTTCTTAGTTTTATTCTAAACAAGATGCCCCGATTTCATTTAAATACATTTAATAGCTGTAGGAACTAGTGAGCGGTATTTAGCAACATGCTATGTTAGAATAATGCCATCAAACGTGTCTGTTAAGCATATCACAGCGGACATACACGGAGGAAACATGGGGTAGAATCAAACAGGCCACAGGCTTTGAGATAGGCTGGCTCCCCAAGCTATTGCCCCCATTTAGCCCGAATGTCATAGACCTGCCCCGCCCCACATCCTGACAAAGATGTATTTAGTTGTATTTTGTTATCAGGGTGATCGTCCGTTCGCAGGCCACTTTGGCCATGTGGTGTAGTCATAAACCGTCGCGGATGTTTACCCGAAACCGGGGCATCAAACAAAGAATAAGGATTCCTTAGACAACCCATTTCAAAATATGGCAGCAACAAACGGAGTGCCCAGTTATTTCAAATAAACCATGACCTTTTTTTTTAAAGTATTGAAGCACTTTTCTACCAATGTGAATAATAAACATTTTAGACAAAAAAAATCAACGAATAACGCTGGTAATTCGTTGTCAAAATGAGCGTACGGCATTAGCCCAGAAGAGGGGTGGCAATTTGCATATGTGAAAGCCTATGTGAATGAGACACAGGTCCAAAACTTTTAACTAGAGACACAATATTTAAGTAGAGGCATACCCAAGCGAAACAAGAGAAAGTGTGAAACAAGCACAACTACTTTAGCCCAAGTTTTTAAAAATGAGAAAAAGCCGTAATCAGTTTAACAGTTTTATTTCAATGTCAAAGAGAAAAAAAAACACTTCACCAAAGGCGAAGATCCATCCATAGCGGCTCTGGGTCCCGTCAGTGTAGCACAAAGCTAGCGTGATCTAGGCTGCCATTATCCAAGGAGCAGGGCCAGGCGCGTGCCACCCGTTTGAACAATGCGGGCGAAATAACTGCCTTATGGGATGCGAAGCTTGCGCATGCGCAGTGACGCAGACGCGCCTTTCAAAATGGCGGCGGCAGCAACACACGCGAAAGATCGATCTCCTGTATTTTCTTAGTTTTATTCTAAACAAGATGCCCCGATTTCATTTAAATACATTTAATAGCTGTAGGAACTAGTGAGCGGTATTTAGCAACATGCTATGTTAGAATAATGCCATCAAACGTGTCTGTTAAGCATATCACAGCGGACATACACGGAGGAAACATGGGGTAGAATCAAACAGGCCACAGGCTTTGAGATAGGCTGGCTCCCCAAGCTATTGCCCCCATTTAGCCCGAATGTCATAGACCTCCCCCCCCCCCCACATCCTGACAAAGATGTATTTAGTTGTATTTTGTTATCAGGGTGATCGTCCGTTCGCAGGCCACTTTGGCCATGTGGTGTAGTCATAAACCGTCGCGGATGTTTACCCGAAACCGGGGCATCAAACAAAGAATAAGGATTCCTTAGACAACCCATTTCAAAATATGGCAGCAACAAACGGAGTGCCCAGTTATTTCAAATAAACCATGACCTTCTTTTTTTAAAGTATTGAAGCACTTTTCTACCAATGTGAATAATAAACATTTTAGACAAAAAAAATCAACGAATAACGCTGGTAATTCGTTGTCAAAATGAGCGTACGGCATTAGCCCAGAAGAGGGGTGGCAATTTGCATATGTGAAAGCCTATGTGAATGAGACACAGGTCCAAAACTTTTAACTAGAGACACAATATTTAAGTAGAGGCATACCCAAGCGAAACAAGAGAAAGTGTGAAACAAGCACAACTACTTTAGCCCAAGTTTTTAAAAATGAGAAAAAGCCGTAATCAGTTTAACAGTTTTATTTCAATGTCAAAGAGAAAAAAAAACACTTCACCAAAGGCGAAGATCCATCCATAGCGGCTCTGGGTCCCGTCAGTGTAGCACAAAGCTAGCGTGATCTAGGCTGCCATTATCCAAGGAGCAGGGCCAGGCGCGTGCCACCCGTTTGAACAATGCGGGCGAAATAACTGCCTTATGGGATGCGAAGCTTGCGCATGCGCAGTGACGCAGACGCGCCTTTCAAAATGGCGGCGGCAGCAACACACGCGAAAGATCGATCTCCTGTATTTTCTTAGTTTTATTCTAAACAAGATGCCCCGATTTCATTTAAATACATTTAATAGCTGTAGGAACTAGTGAGCGGTATTTAGCAACATGCTATGTTAGAATAATGCCATCAAACGTGTCTGTTAAGCATATCACAGCGGACATACACGGAGGAAACATGGGGTAGAATCAAACAGGCCACAGGCTTTGAGATAGGCTGGCTCCCCAAGCTATTGCCCCCATTTAGCCCGAATGTCATAGACCTCCCCCCCCCCCCACATCCTGACAAAGATGTATTTAGTTGTATTTTGTTATCAGGGTGATCGTCCGTTCGCAGGCCACTTTGGCCATGTGGTGTAGTCATAAACCGTCGCGGATGTTTACCCGAAACCGGGGCATCAAACAAAGAATAAGGATTCCTTAGACAACCCATTTCAAAATATGGCAGCAACAAACGGAGTGCCCAGTTATTTCAAATAAACCATGACCTTTTTTTAAAGTATTGAAGCACTTTTCTACCAATGTGAATAATAAACATTTTAGACAAAAAAAAATCAAGGAATAACGCTGGTAATTCGTTGTCAAAATGAGCGTACGGCATTAGCCCAGAAGAGGGGTGGCAATTTGCATATGTGAAAGCCTATGTGAATGAGACACAGGTCCAAAACTTTTAACTAGAGACACAATATTTAAGTAGAGGCATACCCAAGCGAAACAAGAGAAAGTGTGAAACAAGCACAACTACTTTAGCCCAAGTTTTTAAAAATGAGAAAAAGCCGTAATCAGTTTAACAGTTTTATTTCAATGTCAAAGAGAAAAAAAAACACTTCACCAAAGGCGAAGATCCATCCATAGCGGCTCTGGGTCCCGTCAGTGTAGCACAAAGCTAGCGTGATCTAGGCTGCCATTATCCAAGGAGCAGGGCCAGGCGCGTGCCACCCGTTTGAACAATGCGGGCGAAATAACTGCCTTATGGGATGCGAAGCTTGCGCATGCGCAGTGACGCAGACGCGCCTTTCAAAATGGCGGCGGCAGCAACACACGCGAAAGATCGATCTCCTGTATTTTCTTAGTTTTATTCTAAACAAGATGCCCCGATTTCATTTAAATACATTTAATAGCTGTAGGAACTAGTGAGCGGTATTTAGCAACATGCTATGTTAGAATAATGCCATCAAACGTGTCTGTTAAGCATATCACAGCGGACATACACGGAGGAAACATGGGGTAGAATCAAACAGGCCACAGGCTTTGAGATAGGCTGGCTCCCCAAGCTATTGCCCCCATTTAGCCCGAATGTCATAGACCTCTCCCCCCCCCCACATCCTGACAAAGATGTATTTAGTTGTATTTTGTTATCAGGGTGATCGTCCGTTCGCAGGCCACTTTGGCCATGTGGTGTAGTCATAAACCGTCGCGGATGTTTACCCGAAACCGGGGCATCAAACAAAGAATAAGGATTCCTTAGACAACCCATTTCAAAATATGGCAGCAACAAACGGAGTGCCCAGTTATTTCAAATAAACCATGACCTTTTTTTAAAGTATTGAAGCACTTTTCTACCAATGTGAATAATAAACATTTTAGACAAAAAAAATCAACGAATAACGCTGGTAATTCGTTGTCAAAATGAGCGTACGGCATTAGCCCAGAAGAGGGGTGGCAATTTGCATATGTGAAAGCCTATGTGAATGAGACACAGGTCCAAAACTTTTAACTAGAGACACAATATTTAAGTAGAGGCATACCCAAGCGAAACAAGAGAAAGTGTGAAACAAGCACAACTACTTTAGCCCAAGTTTTTAAAAATGAGAAAAAGCCGTAATCAGTTTAACAGTTTTATTTCAATGTCAAAGAGAAAAAAAAACACTTCACCAAAGGCGAAGATCCATCCATAGCGGCTCTGGGTCCCGTCAGTGTAGCACAAAGCTAGCGTGATCTAGGCTGCCATTATCCAAGGAGCAGGGCCAGGCGCGTGCCACCCGTTTGAACAATGCGGGCGAAATAACTGCCTTATGGGATGCGAAGCTTGCGCATGCGCAGTGACGCAGACGCGCCTTTCAAAATGGCGGCGGCAGCAACACACGCGAAAGATCGATCTCCTGTATTTTCTTAGTTTTATTCTAAACAAGATGCCCCGATTTCATTTAAATACATTTAATAGCTGTAGGAACTAGTGAGCGGTATTTAGCAACATGCTATGTTAGAATAATGCCATCAAACGTGTCTGTTAAGCATATCACAGCGGACATACACGGAGGAAACATGGGGTAGAATCAAACAGGCCACAGGCTTTGAGATAGGCTGGCTCCCCAAGCTATTGCCCCCATTTAGCCCGAATGTCATAGACCTCTCCCCCCCCCCACATCCTGACAAAGATGTATTTAGTTGTATTTTGTTATCAGGGTGATCGTCCGTTCGCAGGCCACTTTGGCCATGTGGTGTAGTCATAAACCGTCGCGGATGTTTACCCGAAACCGGGGCATCAAACAAAGAATAAGGATTCCTTAGACAACCCATTTCAAAATATGGCAGCAACAAACGGAGTGCCCAGTTATTTCAAATAAACCATGACCTTTTTTTAAAGTATTGAAGCACTTTTCTACCAATGTGAATAATAAACATTTTAGACAAAAAAAATCAACGAATAACGCTGGCAATTCGTTGTCAAAATGAGCGTACGGCATTAGCCCAGAAGAGGGGTGGCAATTTGCATATGTGAAAGCCTACGTGAATGAGACACAGGTCCCAAACTTTTAACTAGAGACACAATATTTAAGTAGAGGCATACCCAAGCGAAACAAGAGAAAGTGTGAAACAAGCACAACTATTTTAGCGGTGAGGGTAAAATGCGGACCGTTTACAAACAGCGGATTCCGTGTTTAATAGTGTTGAGGCAATGTTTTCTAGCCATTTAAGAAAGGCAGCAAAGGTTTTTTTTTATACCTTTAAACATTAACAAAAACCGCTAATGTCTTTTCTTTAAAATTTTCAAGTCTATTTCTGTCTGGTTTTTCGCGATAAGTTGCGTGAACGCCTGAGTTAGTGTGTTTTTGGGGCTTGGATACACATCGAGGTCCTGACAGAAATAATTATGTCTGCTTTCACAAACCTAAAGTTAAACTTTAAAGCCCATCGGCGTGTGTGTGTGTGTGTGTGTGTGTGTGCTTGTGCACATGAGCACAAGCACATGGTTCAATGTAACTGTAGCAGCTTATTCCATTCATTCATTGTGCACATACACACATACACTCACCTAAAGGATTATTAGGAACACCATACTAATATGGTGTTTGACCCCCTTTCGCCTTCAGAACTGCCTTAATTCTACGTGGCATTGATTCAACAAGGTGCTGAAAGCATTCTTTAGAAATGTTGGCCCATATTGATAGGATAGCATCTTGCAGTTGATGGAGATTTGTGGGATGCACATCCAGGGCACGAAGCTCCCGTTCCAACACATCCCGAAGATGCTCTATTGGGTTGAGATCTGGTGACTGTTGGGGCCATTGTAGTACAGTGAACTCACTGTCATGTTCAAGAAATCAATTTGAAATGATTCGAGCTTTGTGACATGGTGCATTATCCTGCTGGAAGTAGCCATCAGAGGATGGGTACATGGTGGTCATAAAGGGATGGACATGGTCAGAAACAATGCTCAGGTAGGCCGTGGCATTTAAACGATGCCCAATTGGCACTAAGGGGCCTAAAGTGTGCCAAGAAAACATCCCCCACACCATTACACCACCACCAGCAGCCTGCACAGTGGTAACAAGGCATGATGGATCCATGTTCTCATTCTGTTTACGCCAAATTCTGACTCTACCATTTGAATGTCTCAACAGAAATCGAGACTCATCAGACCAGGCAACATTTTTCCAGTCTTCAACTGTCCAATTTTGGTGAGCTCGTGCAAATTGTAGCCTCTTTTTCCTATTTGTAGTGGAGATGAGTGGTACCCGGTGGGGTCTTCTGCTGTTGTAGCCCATCCGCCTCAAGGTTGTGCGTGTTGTGGCTTCACAAATGCTTTGCTGCATACCTCGGTTGTAACGAGTGGTTATTTCAGCCAAAGTTGCTCTTCTATCAGCTTGAATCAGTCGGACCATTCTCCTCTGACCTCTAGCATCAACAAGGCATTTTCGCCCAACGGGACTGCCGCATACTGGATGTTTTTCCCTTTGCACACCATTCTTTGTAAACCCTAGAAATGGTTGTGCGTGAAAATCCCAGTAACTGAGCAGATTGTGAAATACTCAGACCGGCCCGTCTGGCACCAACAACTATGCCACGCTCAAAATTGCTTAAATCACCTTTCTTTCCCATTCTGACATTCAGTTTGGAGTTCAGGAGATTGTCTTGACCAGGACCACACCCCTAAATGCATTGAAGCAACTGCCATGTGATTGGTTGATTAGATAATTGCATTAATGAGAAATTGAACAGGTGTTCCTAATAATCCTTTAGGTGAGCATATATGCTATGTCTAGATCTCCTGGGGAAATCAAGAGTGTTGCCCACAAACATTGTTCAGCTTTTGGCCTAACATGGTCCTTGCGTGTTTTAAAGTTGCGTGAAGTGGAGTGAGGAGCATTCTGAACATCAAACTATTTTAAGATAAATTGTCTGTAACAGGAAATTTAGTTTCTCAATTTATTTCTTATATATTATTTTGTTAATTATTGAGTTCAAAGTTTTGTAGTAAATGGTGATATTGTCATCAATTTGGTGATAATGCGAGCCAAACATTTCTCGAAAATGACATTTGCATACAGTAAGTAAAACATTCTGAAATCATATTTCTATTTTATTCTGCTGCTGCTTACATGTTTACATCTCTGTCTCTCTCGCTCTCTCTCTCCAGGACAGTGAAAGTAGGACTATTTACCCTTGTTTATGTAGCTGTAGGATGGCCATAATATAGTTTCAATCCGATATCGATGTAATGCTTGTCTGTGATGATTGGTTAACATATTGATTGGTGTATTAATATAGCCGGAAAGTAATAAAACCCATTGCAATCAAGTATACAGTGCCTTATAAAAGTATTCAGTTATCATAATTTTACTCAATTACAAAGGATAGTTAAACGTTTTCCAAATGAGCATTTTATTGCATTTCCAAAGGCACTGTAACTTATTTCTGTGCCAACATTAAAATTAAATAAACTTATGATTTAATGTCGATATGAGATGACAAATTATTCACAAATGATACAGAGGTGCCACTCATTTCCACATACAGTAACTCATCACAATTGGGTGCCACTGTGCTTTTTAATGAAAAGCTGATAAAACTTAAAATGTGGTTCGGTCATGTGTGTAGTCTGTGTGTAGACAAGGAAACAGAGGCATAGTAGCTGTTATTTTTTTATTCCAAAGTCATCCAATTTGCTATTTTCCTTACATACCCACCCATTCACTCACTCACTCACTGACCCACCCACCCATTCACACACCCAAGTCTTCCGTAAGGTGTTTGCAGAACTCGCTGCAGAACCCAGGCTGTGTGAAGTTCCCCTCGTCTTCCACGCCCAATGTAGCCTATGGGACAATAAATAATAAGCAAGCATACTTAGTATCAAAACAGAGCAACAATGTTTTTCATTGCATACTTTCAAGAAAATATTCAGGACCTGACACACAATAAATTGTTCTGGTGACTTTCTTTTTGCAACCACTGACTTCAGCAACAATTGTCAACATTCTTACACAGTATGCATACCTGGTAAGCTGTTCTTATAAGTCTCTAGACAGTGCTGGCAGCATTCCAGGCGATACAATCGTCGGAATTGTGCTTGATAGGCCGCACTGTACAGTTTCCATGGAACTACACCTGTAGGTTTCAAATTTAAGAATGATTCATTAGAGTAAAATCCCTTGTTAATGGGAATACAAACATCCTAACTCAAAGGGTATTCAAATATCATAATATGTTTTATACCTACTGTCAAGCCACTGAAAATGCGCTCGGGCACGGAATGTTTCCCTTCCGACTAAGTCCCAAAAAAAGGTGACAAACAAGTGACAGCTTTAAAAAAGCTTTGTCACCCTCGAACAGGACTACTTCTAAAAGGATATCCTCCAGGACGTCGAGGGGGATCTGTGAAAGAAATCATACAAGCACGCAAATATTATTTTACAATAGTTCTGTAATATAACAAAAACAGACAAAAATAGCATGACTTCTACATTCCAACTCCAACTGCTTAAAATGAAGCTCATTGTTTTCACATTTTTGTAGGGTACAGCACAGTAAGCACAGAGAAAAAAAGAGAAAAACAGCAGGTTCAGCTGTAAGATCAGCTACATAAATACCTGTTCAATGGAGATGGAACCCATTCCTCCTCCTCTACCATCTGTGCTTTCAACACATTGAATTTTCCTAAAAGAAATTATATTGTCACAACTATTGTAAAACTATGACATATTGTAATGGTATCACATAGAGTTGACTCCACCTGAGGGCACAGGTGTAAAACAATTTGATCACGTTGGGCACCAGACCTGGAAAAAGGCAGTCATGATACTACCAGCTTGTCAGACTGAAAGGCTTATATGCATATGGGTCAGAACAATGCATCAGAGTGATAAATATTACAGCATCAACTTTGTAAGGTGTATCAATCCCCACTAGGGTTGTAACGGTATACCGGTATGGCGGTTTATTGTGATATTGACATGTACGATTATCATATCATGCACATTTGCCTATCCGCGGTTTGGAAAAAAAAAAAAGTAACCAGATCTCACCTGCGCTGCTGTGTATATGCAACTTCTTTCCGCTTTACTGCTTAGACTCCACCCATAAATGCACAGCGGCGAAAATGTCCGATAGTGGCTGCAAATTCTAATCTCTATTTCCCGCCGAAAAAAAAATTAAAATCTGCAGTATGGGAATATTTTGGGTATCCGAAAAATGATCGTGGGGTGGATATCCAGTTTGCAAGAAATGTGGACGAACAGTGGCCGCAAAAGGAGGAAATACGTCGAACATGTTCTCCCATATTCGCGAACACCATCCCTCCGTGAAGATAAAGGTAAGTTCCATTTATAACTTAAAGCCGTATTATTTCTGTGATGCAGAGGGAATCCCGGAATCCAGTCATGTAATTGGAGTCAATTACAGTATAATTCAGATGCCACGTAAAATGTCCGATTTGATAGATAGATGGATGAATAAATCAAAATATAGCTGTGCAGCAAATTAAATCGCGATGTGCGTCTGTGAATATACAGCGCAAAAAGGCTGCCGCTTGCTCATTAACCAACTACCCCCCCCCCACACACACACACACAGCGGCACAGATGATTATTTTGTCCTCCAGGTTCGTGTGCCGCCCCCCATAGAATCCCTCCCGGCGCCCTCCCAACTTCATCCCTTATCGTCTCCGCTCGCCCATCCTCTAGAAAAACGCTTTATTTAGATTATTTTTGTTTTCCTCCAAGTTCGTGTGCCGCCCCCCACGTGACATGAAAAAGTGCCGCCCCGGGCGGCTGCCCCGTTCGCCCATGCCTAAAACCGCCACTGCATGATGGTCATGGTTTTTAAAGCGTCTGCTGTCTCATTCACTATGTGAAGACGTGAACACATGAACATATCCAGAGCTACTCTCAAGAGAACACTTAATGATCATTTTATAATTTTATTTAAAAGAATAATCATCAAATACACTAACTGAAAACTCATAGGTGTTTAGTACAAGTGGACACATTCTCTCACCTCAGCGGTCAAGATTGAGCCCTGAAAATCTCAACATGCTTACATTTCTTCATCATAATCTGACCTGAAAAAAAGCAAAGAAATGCATGCTGCTATGATAATCTCAGGAAAATATTAACAAACATGACCCTGCACATATTGCTCTCCCATATATGCTGTTAAAGAGGAAGGACAGTTTGATTTATTCTTGTCTAATATAAAGAGAAATAACTTATTCCTTATTTTGTTCAAATGGGAGATGCGCAGCTTTATTTTATTTATTTTTCCCCCAAAAGTTAGACTCATACTTCCATAAGTTTTTTTTATTTTCATTAAAAAAAAGTTTGTTACAATAAACCATGTTCATCCAAAAACCATATCTCTTTTTATTCATTTAAGGGTCATTGTAGCTGATGATTATACTAATAATAATGATAGTTTAATACCGTATACCACGAAACCGTGATATTTTCTGAGACGATTATCATACCGTGAAAATCTCATACCGTTACAACCCTAATCCCCACCTTCAGATCAGATCACTAAGACCAATTAATCTGACTCCATTAAATTATGCTGCTGTTTGTAATAGGGTCAGTGGTGGCCTAATGGATAGGGAAGTGCACTTGTAATCGAAAGGTGCCACTGAAGTACCCTGAGCAAGGTACCACCCCCAAGCACTGCTCTCCTCTGCAATGTCATGGTGTCATATAGGTTAAATGCAGAGTACACATTTTGTTGTTGTGCACTGTGTGCTGTGGTGTGTCAATGACAACTAATCACTTCACTTATATGCCATGCACTACGAGGCATCACAGAAAATATTTAAAAAGTATGACACAAAAGGAATTGTATTACTGATTAATGAATAGTTTGTTTCCAAGTTATAAATAATATAATAACCGATACATTAGATGTTAAAAGTTATAACACCCATAAACAATGACAACTGTATTACATGAAATGGTTGCCAATTGTTAAATGGTTTCCAAATTTGCGACTAAGAGAGCCCATGCGGCAATCAATCAAATGAGTCAATCAATATATAAACAAACAAACAAATACGGAGGAACAAAACATAAAACATGCACCTCTGAGTCTCTGATTTCCGATCGGGCACTTGTGTGCTCCAGATGTGGTAGTCCCCAGCAGTCATCACTGCACACTGGTAGATCTCCTGTCATACATATCAGACCATGCATGAAAATATTAACCAAATAAGTGTTTCACCACATTTCTGTGATACTGAGCCATCTTATGAAGCATATAACACTTTCTTAGGGTGGCTGAAGGTTGGTATACATTTAGCTGCAGATCAAGTACCCACTGCAAACATACATAAGTATACATATTCTAAAAAACATGGATGTGTTAAGGTTTTTATTAAGTTGTACAACCAGGCCCTCAAAAAATATATATTGTCTTCATACCAGGGGATGCTGCAGTTGTCATACCATGAGCTGGTGCTGCTGTTGTTGTTTGTGCTTGTTCGGCTGGTGCTTCAGCTGGTGCTGCAAAAAAGCACATTTTAAACCAAATGATTTAGAATGAGTTAAATCGGTTGTACTGCATGCATTTCTCATCAACGCTATGCTGTCTAGCATTTCTGACAGATTTGTAAGTTATAGCTTTATGATCTTTCAAATTGCAAAATAAACATGAGGAATCACCTACAATTAAAAGACAAATATAACTTCACGGCACCGGACAGCAAAATTACATAAACATGACATAAACATGACATTACCACTAATAATTTAGAATGAGGGTGGAATACATACCCAAAACTGTCTGACCATTGGAATTTAACTGTATGTCCACTCCTTTGCCCAATCTCTTCTTCATGCTTTCTATGGTTCTTGAATTTCTAGCATTGTTGTAGTGACACAAAATATTTCGCATCAAAAAGACATGCGATGAGGGAGTCATCATGTTGAGAAAATGATTGTTTTTCCTCATTCCAGCAAAGAGCTGTTCAGCACACGGGCTGTTGATCCAACCACGTAACTCTGGGACCAGTTCCACCTTTCGCAAGACATCCCTGGCATCTTTTGAGTTTGCCTCATGAAATCTATCATAAAGAGCATAATGCTCAGACGATCCAGTTATAGGGTGGCCATTTTCATCAGGAACTGGCTTCTTGGTGACTAGCCATGGCAAGCTCACTTTTATCTGTCCAGTAGTGGCACATCTGATGCTATCTTCAGTAGGCTCAAGTAACCTACCCCCATGAGGTTTGAAGGGTAATGATTCTGGATCTCTTAGGTTGGTATGTGTTGCCAACCCTCTCGCAAAATCATATAATACAATGTTTGGAAAATGTTTCATCGACAATAAAAGGTCAGCAAAGTCCCGGGGGCTCTCAGCCCTTATGTTGAACTTAACACCATACACCACAGCACAAGGACAGGTGACCACAGCCCATCCACCTGTTTAAGGAAACTGTAAATCAGAGTGCAACCATTCCAAGTAATGAAACTAAGAACTGTCTGTAAAAACGGTCTCTCAGTAATAGAACACAACTTACCAGAAGCTCCCCAGATCTGTGAAAACACCTTATCATAACTCGCTCTGTTCTTCATTTCTTGTTGAAGTCTCGTTACCAGGTCCATCCGTGAGCCTTTGGGGTCTATGCCACACTGTCGGCACAGAGCACGCACAGCTTCCATCTATAATGAACATTAGTATAGTTGGTGTGGCGTGGTTCAAAAACACACATCTTTGACAAAACTGACAAAAATTGACTTAAGTTCAGTACCTTGAGCTTAAGAAGTTCATCAGTCAGTCGGTCCTCTGTGAGGTTAAACTCAGATTCCTCCTTTGCACTACAAGCAGAATACACTTCTTTGTATTCAGTGTTGAGTACAACATCCCTATCTCTTGTGTGAGGACCAATCCACGGAGCCCAACTATGGTAACTGGGATGGACGACAAATGGGTTTGACTTGTTGCCTTTAAATGATGTTAGAAAATATTATTAACATAACAGTACATTATTCCACGATAAACAAAGTAAATGCTAGAATACTGTCATCCCACCTAGAACATTGTGCGGACTGTACTTACTTGGGACCAACCCACGGCTGATCATTTCAAGGGAAACCATCTCCCAGAAATTTTCAACACTTACCTTTCCATCAAAAGTCTGAGATGGTTCCTCAATGCTGCTCACTAAGGAAAGCAAGACTTAAGTAAGCATGTTCCAAACAGTCATAGCTGGATATGTGGTGCTTGAAACAATGTAAGACTAAGAAAATGAATAAATGTGTTCACTTACCAGGCATGCTAAAAACGCCCTTCTCATGAAGGTCCATCACAACAGATACTGGATGATAACCACACGATACACAAGCATATGTGTAACCGAGGTCTGACAGTGCTTCAAAGCTTAAATAAGCCTGCAGGACCCTTTCCCTGGATGGATAGGTTTTACCAGAGGTCTTCTCCAACACATCCATGGCACTCCCTACTGCCTGATGAGTCTGTGAAATTGATGTATGACATTTAAAGGCTTTACAATATATTATTTTGATAAAGTATTCGTAATTGTTTTAAATGATTAAAACAACAGAACATGGTTCCTACCTGAAGTGTATTGCGTAGAAAATGGCACATGTATATGGACAGAAGTGTGTGGTCATCGAAATTGTGGACACCATCAGTCCACTCCTGGTATCGATATGCCATACCACACCTGTAGCACCATTTTCTGTACACTGAAATTCCTAATGGACACAAGCACCAGTAAATGTTACACATTTATCTTTCACCATTTTACACTGTGACATGTCTCTATACTTTGCACAGTACTAAAAGCCAGTGTATGAAATTATCTCAGTAAGCATACAAGTGTGAATTGCTGGGAAGGAGGCTAAGCTGCTGATAGTGGAAGTCATGGCTACACTGACATTTACAGTACATGTAGTGAGTAATGAAATGTTAAAATATCGATAATAAATATTTAAATAAAGAGAGAACATACCTTCTATGACATCAGTGATTGTTAGGATTTTAGCCTTAGATGTAATCAGCACAGGTTCGCTTAGAGGAGTGGGCTCTAAACATTCTGAGCAAAAGGTTTCTGATGGTATGAAGTGCACAGGGAAATGAATGGTCTTGACCACGTCTGAGGGGAAAATCGCAGGCAGTTTCTTCTTATGAAAAATGTATTGAACCATCCGCGACAGATTTTTGCCTTCAGGTGAGTATGGAGCTCCTTCTTCTAGGTCAAAACTTTCCATGTCAATTGGAAAATGTTCTGTGATGTTCTCCTCCACACTTCTGGTTTTTCTGAAGAGTGCCTGGTCTGTTTCAAATAAATGCCACTTGGCAACATATTTAGGTATGCATGACTGCCTTGGGTTCGCGCAAGGACAATGCCATGAAATGATTTTAGAATTGTACCTTACCACCACTCTGCCAAGCCGGCTGTAATAGGAGATAGTTGACTCGTATACAGAAATGTGCTTTTTGTAGGGGGGTCCACACACAGTCACCAGACAGGACAACGGGACTCCTGCATCATTTGCTTCTCTCTGACGTACCAAACACCTTTCCTTTTTGTCTTCCCCAAACCACTTGTCATGTACCATCACCTGCAAAACATCCTCTGTAAGTGATGGAGTGTCCATTCTGGCTGGAGGGCAGTACACGAGGGACTGAATGTGGTGGCACTCAAATGGACGAAGGTTTGACCTCTCTGCAAACTCTGCATTAATTCTGCAGATATCCAGCTCACACATTGTTTTTTGTTCAGGACCCCATGTCCTTTTAATGACACGTACTGGTGTGCTGGGTGCTATAAAAGACTTTGCTACTGCAAACACTCCATTTGTGTAATCAACACACTGAGCACTGAGGTGGTTCTGTGCCGTAATGTCCATTTTGATGGGAGTGTGACGTCTTCGAAGATGTATCCGTAGGTTCCGTCTATTAAGGATTAGGCCACAGCTAGTACACTTCACTGTTTTCTGCTTTCTTTGGGTGAGAGGGTGGTAGTGCTGGTGCTGCTGAGGAGCCAGGATCAGAGGAACATGAAGAAAGTGAGGGGTGGAGGATGGGGACTGGGGGAGGGGGACATGCAGCTTCAGAAGCAGTAAAGGAGGGAGCAGGAGAGGCGGGAGGTGACTGATGCGCTTCCGTTGTGGTTGGCTTGGTTTCACTGATGCATTGGGATACATGATGTTTAAACTGGTCTTTGCGTATTATTGTTTGGCTGCAATAAAGACAATGAAAGTGTCCTGTGGGTCTGCAATAATTGTTGCATTTGCTGATGAAGAAACCTGCAAGACGGCAACATGAAGACCAAAGCTATCAACAGAAAAGAAAGGTATACACAGAACGGGACTGGGGGAGTGAGGTCAGGAGTAGCTGATCAGAAAGTTACAGTGTCAAACAAAACACAAACATAGGTAAATTAGCTTACCAATATTCACATGACTTCAGGGACTCCCACTAAGGAACTCCACATCATTTTGTCTATCTTGATTGTAAGAAGTGCATTCTACATTTAAGCATGTGTATGTTTTAAAACCACCAAAATCAATAGACCAATAAACATCATTAGGAATTACCTCTATGCTGTACTGCATGTCTCACGTGGCTCTGAATGTGTGTTGTAAATTTGAATTGTTGGTCAGTTGCATAAGTGCAGCATGGGCATCTGAACACACCGTCTAGGCAAAACCTTGTTGCATCAGGACTGGCCTGTAAATGCGTTGGATGCTTTAAAACATAAACAATAAAACATTGTGTAAACTTACTGTTACTCTGAGGTGCACGCTCATTCTAACAACATAACATGCATGCAGAAGTAATGCAGCTTGTAAGGTTATCAGGCTGTGATATCGATAAAATATCTTATAGAGCATTCATATCATCAGCATTAACTTGAGTATCATGAGCATCATAATATAGCCTAAACATCTGCATAATTAACAATCATAATATACTATTTTTACATAAATACCATTGAGGTTGTTGGTGTAATTTAATAATATATCGGTCACATACTCCATAACTCTTAATAAAACAATTCGGTCATCATAATCAGAAAAACTCAAAAGCACCTGTCGTAGTCTGTTTTCTACATATGCATTTGTGATAAATATTTTGCAATATTGTCATATAATTTTTAGGACATAAGGCCCAGACCTGCGGTCCCTGAAACAAAAGAGAAACAACCTAGCAGCAAAACGTACCGTCTGCGTTTTCTAGTGTAACGCCCTAAAACAAAACATATATACATGATTTATTTATTCAAATTTCATTTTAGTCTATTCAATGTGTTACCCTTCTCATGTTCTGAATCTAAGGGCATTTCAAGTCCGGAAATTTTAACTAGAGACACAATATTTAAGTAGAGGCATACCCAAGCGAAACAAGAGAAAGTGTGAAACAAGCACAACTACTTTAGCCCAAGTTTTTAAAAATGAGAAAAAGCCGTAATCAGTTTAACAGTTTTATTTCAATGTCAAAGAGAAAAAAAAACACTTCACCAAAGGCGAAGATCCATCCATAGCGGCTCTGGGTCCCGTCAGCGTAGCACAAAGCTAGCGTGATCTAGGCTGCCATTATCCAAGGAGCAGGGCCAGGCGCGTGCCACCCGTTTGAACAATGCGGGCGAAATAACTGCCTTATGGGATGCGAAGCTTGCGCATGCGCAGTGACGCAGACGCGCCTTTCAAAATGGCGGCGGCAGCAACACACGCGAAAGATCGATCTCCTGTATTTTCTTAGTTTTATTCTAAACAAGATGCCCCGATTTCATTTAAATACATTTAATAGCTGTAGGAACTAGTGAGCGGTATTTAGCAACATGCTATGTTAGAATAATGCCATCAAACGTGTCTGTTAAGCATATCACAGCGGACATACACGGAGGAAACATGGGGTAGAATCAAACAGGCCACAGGCTTTGAGATAGGCTGGCTCCCCAAGCTATTGCCCCCATTTAGCCCGAATGTCATAGACCTCCCCCCCCCCCACATCCTGACAAAGATGTATTTAGTTGTATTTTGTTATCAGGGTGATCGTCCGTTCGCAGGCCACTTTGGCCATGTGGTGTAGTCATAAACCGTCGCGGATGTTTACCCGAAACCGGGGCATCAAACAAAGAATAAGGATTCCTTAGACAACCCATTTCAAAATATGGCAGCAACAAACGGAGTGCCCAGTTATTTCAAATAAACCATGACCTTTTTTTTAAAGTATTGAAGCACTTTTCTACCAATGTGAATAATAAACATTTTAGACAAAAAAAATCAACGAATAACGCTGGTAATTCGTTGTCAAAATGAGCGTACGGCATTAGCCCAGAAGAGGGGTGGCAATTTGCATATGTGAAAGCCTATGTGAATGAGACACAGGTCCAAAACTTTTAACTAGAGACACAATATTTAAGTAGAGGCATACCCAAGCGAAACAAGAGAAAGTGTGAAACAAGCACAACTACTTTAGCCCAAGTTTTTAAAAATGAGAAAAAGCCGTAATCAGTTTAACAGTTTTATTTCAATGTCAAAGAGAAAAAAAAACACTTCACCAAAGGCGAAGATCCATCCATAGCGGCTCTGGGTCCCGTCAGCGTAGCACAAAGCTAGCGTGATCTAGGCTGCCATTATCCAAGGAGCAGGGCCAGGCGCGTGCCACCCGTTTGAACAATGCGGGCGAAATAACTGCCTTATGGGATGCGAAGCTTGCGCATGCGCAGTGACGCAGACGCGCCTTTCAAAATGGCGGCGGCAGCAACACACGCGAAAGATCGATCTCCTGTATTTTCTTAGTTTTATTCTAAACAAGATGCCCCGATTTCATTTAAATACATTTAATAGCTGTAGGAACTAGTGAGCGGTATTTAGCAACATGCTATGTTAGAATAATGCCATCAAACGTGTCTGTTAAGCATATCACAGCGGACATACACGGAGGAAACATGGGGTAGAATCAAACAGGCCACAGGCTTTGAGATAGGCTGGCTCCCCAAGCTATTGCCCCCATTTAGCCCGAATGTCATAGACCTCTCCCCCCCCCCCACATCCTGACAAAGATGTATTTAGTTGTATTTTGTTATCAGGGTGATCGTCCGTTCGCAGGCCACTTTGGCCATGTGGTGTAGTCATAAACCGTCGCGGATGTTTACCCGAAACCGGGGCATCAAACAAAGAATAAGGATTCCTTAGACAACCCATTTCAAAATATGGCAGCAACAAACGGAGTGCCCAGTTATTTCAAATAAACCATGACCTTTTTTTTAAAGTATTGAAGCACTTTTCTACCAATGTGAATAATAAACATTTTAGACAAAAAAAATCAACGAATAACGCTGGTAATTCGTTGTCAAAATGAGCGTACGGCATTAGCCCAGAAGAGGGGTGGCAATTTGCATATGTGAAAGCCTATGTGAATGAGACACAGGTCCAAAACTTTTAACTAGAGACACAATATTTAAGTAGAGGCATACCCAAGCGAAACAAGAGAAAGTGTGAAACAAGCACAACTACTTTAGCCCAAGTTTTTAAAAATGAGAAAAAGCCGTAATCAGTTTAACAGTTTTATTTCAATGTCAAAGAGAAAAAAAAACACTTCACCAAAGGCGAAGATCCATCCATAGCGGCTCTGGGTCCCGTCAGTGTAGCACAAAGCTAGCGTGATCTAGGCTGCCATTATCCAAGGAGCAGGGCCAGGCGCGTGCCACCCGTTTGAACAATGCGGGCGAAATAACTGCCTTATGGGATGCGAAGCTTGCGCATGCGCAGTGACGCAGACGCGCCTTTCAAAATGGCGGCGGCAGCAACACACGCGAAAGATCGATCTCCTGTATTTTCTTAGTTTTATTCTAAACAAGATGCCCCGATTTCATTTAAATACATTTAATAGCTGTAGGAACTAGTGAGCGGTATTTAGCAACATGCTATGTTAGAATAATGCCATCAAACGTGTCTGTTAAGCATATCACAGCGGACATACACGGAGGAAACATGGGGTAGAATCAAACAGGCCACAGGCTTTGAGATAGGCTGGCTCCCCAAGCTATTGCCCCCATTTAGCCCGAATGTCATAGACCTCCCCCCCCCCCCCCACATCCTGACAAAGATGTATTTAGTTGTATTTTGTTATCAGGGTGATCGTCCGTTCGCAGGCCACTTTGGCCATGTGGTGTAGTCATAAACCGTCGCGGATGTTTACCCGAAACCGGGGCATCAAACAAAGAATAAGGATTCCTTAGACAACCCATTTCAAAATATGGCAGCAACAAACGGAGTGCCCAGTTATTTCAAATAAACCATGACCTTTTTTTTAAAGTATTGAAGCACTTTTCTACCAATGTGAATAATAAACATTTTAGACAAAAAAAATCAACGAATAACGCTGGTAATTCGTTGTCAAAATGAGCGTACGGCATTAGCCCAGAAGAGGGGTGGCAATTTGCATATGTGAAAGCCTATGTGAATGAGACACAGGTCCAAAACTTTTAACTAGAGACACAATATTTAAGTAGAGGCATACCCAAGCGAAACAAGAGAAAGTGTGAAACAAGCACAACTACTTTAGCCCAAGTTTTTAAAAATGAGAAAAAGCCGTAATCAGTTTAACAGTTTTATTTCAATGTCAAAGAGAAAAAAAAACACTTCACCAAAGGCGAAGATCCATCCATAGCGGCTCTGGGTCCCGTCAGCGTAGCACAAAGCTAGCGTGATCTAGGCTGCCATTATCCAAGGAGCAGGGCCAGGCGCGTGCCACCCGTTTGAACAATGCGGGCGAAATAACTGCCTTATGGGATGCGAAGCTTGCGCATGCGCAGTGACGCAGACGCGCCTTTCAAAATGGCGGCGGCAGCAACACACGCGAAAGATCGATCTCCTGTATTTTCTTAGTTTTATTCTAAACAAGATGCCCCGATTTCATTTAAATACATTTAATAGCTGTAGGAACTAGTGAGCGGTATTTAGCAACATGCTATGTTAGAATAATGCCATCAAACGTGTCTGTTAAGCATATCACAGCGGACATACACGGAGGAAACATGGGGTAGAATCAAACAGGCCACAGGCTTTGAGATAGGCTGGCTCCCCAAGCTATTGCCCCCATTTAGCCCGAATGTCATAGACCTCTCCCCCCCCCCCACATCCTGACAAAGATGTATTTAGTTGTATTTTGTTATCAGGGTGATCGTCCGTTCGCAGGCCACTTTGGCCATGTGGTGTAGTCATAAACCGTCGCGGATGTTTACCCGAAACCGGGGCATCAAACAAAGAATAAGGATTCCTTAGACAACCCATTTCAAAATATGGCAGCAACAAACGGAGTGCCCAGTTATTTCAAATAAACCATGACCTTTTTTTTAAAGTATTGAAGCACTTTTCTACCAATGTGAATAATAAACATTTTAGACAAAAAAAATCAACGAATAACGCTGGTAATTCGTTGTCAAAATGAGCGTACGGCATTAGCCCAGAAGAGGGGTGGCAATTTGCATATGTGAAAGCCTATGTGAATGAGACACAGGTCCAAAACTTTTAACTAGAGACACAATATTTAAGTAGAGGCATACCCAAGCGAAACAAGAGAAAGTGTGAAACAAGCACAACTACTTTAGCCCAAGTTTTTAAAAATGAGAAAAAGCCGTAATCAGTTTAACAGTTTTATTTCAATGTCAAAGAGAAAAAAAAACACTTCACCAAAGGCGAAGATCCATCCATAGCGGCTCTGGGTCCCGTCAGCGTAGCACAAAGCTAGCGTGATCTAGGCTGCCATTATCCAAGGAGCAGGGCCAGGCGCGTGCCACCCGTTTGAACAATGCGGGCGAAATAACTGCCTTATGGGATGCGAAGCTTGCGCATGCGCAGTGACGCAGACGCGCCTTTCAAAATGGCGGCGGCAGCAACACACGCGAAAGATCGATCTCCTGTATTTTCTTAGTTTTATTCTAAACAAGATGCCCCGATTTCATTTAAATACATTTAATAGCTGTAGGAACTAGTGAGCGGTATTTAGCAACATGCTATGTTAGAATAATGCCATCAAACGTGTCTGTTAAGCATATCACAGCGGACATACACGGAGGAAACATGGGGTAGAATCAAACAGGCCACAGGCTTTGAGATAGGCTGGCTCCCCAAGCTATTGCCCCCATTTAGCCCGAATGTCATAGACCTCCCCCCCCCCCCACATCCTGACAAAGATGTATTTAGTTGTATTTTGTTATCAGGGTGATCGTCCGTTCGCAGGCCACTTTGGCCATGTGGTGTAATCATAAACCGTCGCGGATGTTTACCCGAAACCGGGGCATCAAACAAAGAATAAGGATTCCTTAGACAACCCATTTCAAAATATGGCAGCAACAAACGGAGTGCCCAGTTATTTCAAATAAACCATGACCTTTTTTTTTAAAGTATTGAAGCACTTTTCTACCAATGTGAATAATAAACATTTTAGACAAAAAAAATCAACGAATAACGCTGGTAATTCGTTGTCAAAATGAGCGTACGGCATTAGCCCAGAAGAGGGGTGGCAATTTGCATATGTGAAAGCCTATGTGAATGAGACACAGGTCCAAAACTTTTAACTAGAGACACAATATTTAAGTAGAGGCATACCCAAGCGAAACAAGAGAAAGTGTGAAACAAGCACAACTACTTTAGCCCAAGTTTTTAAAAATGAGAAAAAGCCGTAATCAGTTTAACAGTTTTATTTCAATGTCAAAGAGAAAAAAAAACACTTCACCAAAGGCGAAGATCCATCCATAGCGGCTCTGGGTCCCGTCAGCGTAGCACAAAGCTAGCGTGATCTAGGCTGCCATTATCCAAGGAGCAGGGCCAGGCGCGTGCCACCCGTTTGAACAATGCGGGCGAAATAACTGCCTTATGGGATGCGAAGCTTGCGCATGCGCAGTGACGCAGACGCGCCTTTCAAAATGGCGGCGGCAGCAACACACGCGAAAGATCGATCTCCTGTATTTTCTTAGTTTTATTCTAAACAAGATGCCCCGATTTCATTTAAATACATTTAATAGCTGTAGGAACTAGTGAGCGGTATTTAGCAACATGCTATGTTAGAATAATGCCATCAAACGTGTCTGTTAAGCATATCACAGCGGACATACACGGAGGAAACATGGGGTAGAATCAAACAGGCCACAGGCTTTGAGATAGGCTGGCTCCCCAAGCTATTGCCCCCATTTAGCCCGAATGTCATAGACCTCTCCCCCCCCCCCACATCCTGACAAAGATGTATTTAGTTGTATTTTGTTATCAGGGTGATCGTCCGTTCGCAGGCCACTTTGGCCATGTGGTGTAGTCATAAACCGTCGCGGATGTTTACCCGAAACCGGGGCATCAAACAAAGAATAAGGATTCCTTAGACAACCCATTTCAAAATATGGCAGCAACAAACGGAGTGCCCAGTTATTTCAAATAAACCATGACCTTTTTTAAAGTATTGAAGCACTTTTCTACCAATGTGAATAATAAACATTTTAGACAAAAAAAATCAACGAATAACGCTGGCAATTCGTTGTCAAAATGAGCGTACGGCATTAGCCCAGAAGAGGGGTGGCAATTTGCATATGTGAAAGCCTACGTGAATGAGACACAGGTCCCAAACTTTTAACTAGAGACACAATATTTAAGTAGAGGCATACCCAAGCGAAACAAGAGAAAGTGTGAAACAAGCACAACTATTTTAGCGGTGAGGGTAAAATGCGGACCGTTTACAAACAGCGGATTCCGTGTTTAATAGTGTTGAGGCAATGTTTTCTAGCCATTTAAGAAAGGCAGCAAAGGTTTTTTTTTTATACCTTTAAACATTAACAAAAACCGCTAATGTCTTTTCTTTAAAATTTTCAAGTCTATTTCTGTCTGGTTTTTCGCGATAAGTTGCGTGAACGCCTGAGTTAGTGTGTTTTTGGGGCTTGGATACACATCGAGGTCCTGACAGAAATAATTATGTCTGCTTTCACAAACCTAAAGTTAAACTTTAAAGCCCATCGGCGTGTGTGTGTGTGTGTGTGTGTGCTTGTGCACATGAGCACAAGCACATGGTTCAATGTAACTGTAGCAGCTTATTCCATTCATTCATTGTGCACATACACACATACACTCACCTAAAGGATTATTAGGAACACCATACTAATATGGTGTTTGACCCCCTTTCGCCTTCAGAACTGCCTTAATTCTACGTGGCATTGATTCAACAAGGTGCTGAAAGCATTCTTTAGAAATGTTGGCCCATATTGATAGGATAGCATCTTGCAGTTGATGGAGATTTGTGGGATGCACATCCAGGGCACGAAGCTCCCGTTCCAACACATCCCGAAGATGCTCTATTGGGTTGAGATCTGGTGACTGTTGGGGCCATTGTAGTACAGTGAACTCACTGTCATGTTCAAGAAATCAATTTGAAATGATTCGAGCTTTGTGACATGGTGCATTATCCTGCTGGAAGTAGCCATCAGAGGATGGGTACATGGTGGTCATAAAGGGATGGACATGGTCAGAAACAATGCTCAGGTAGGCCGTGGCATTTAAACGATGCCCAATTGGCACTAAGGGGCCTAAAGTGTGCCAAGAAAACATCCCCCACACCATTACACCACCACCAGCAGCCTGCACAGTGGTAACAAGGCATGATGGATCCATGTTCTCATTCTGTTTACGCCAAATTCTGACTCTACCATTTGAATGTCTCAACAGAAATCGAGACTCATCAGACCAGGCAACATTTTTCCAGTCTTCAACTGTCCAATTTTGGTGAGCTCGTGCAAATTGTAGCCTCTTTTTCCTATTTGTAGTGGAGATGAGTGGTACCCGGTGGGGTCTTCTGCTGTTGTAGCCCATCCGCCTCAAGGTTGTGCGTGTTGTGGCTTCACAAATGCTTTGCTGCATACCTCGGTTGTAACGAGTGGTTATTTCAGCCAAAGTTGCTCTTCTATCAGCTTGAATCAGTCGGACCATTCTCCTCTGACCTCTAGCATCAACAAGGCATTTTCGCCCAACGGGACTGCCGCATACTGGATGTTTTTCCCTTTGCACACCATTCTTTGTAAACCCTAGAAATGGTTGTGCGTGAAAATCCCAGTAACTGAGCAGATTGTGAAATACTCAGACCGGCCCGTCTGGCACCAACAACTATGCCACGCTCAAAATTGCTTAAATCACCTTTCTTTCCCATTCTGACATTCAGTTTGGAGTTCAGGAGATTGTCTTGACCAGGACCACACCCCTAAATGCATTGAAGCAACTGCCATGTGATTGGTTGATTAGATAATTGCATTAATGAGAAATTGAACAGGTGTTCCTAATAATCCTTTAGGTGAGCATATATGCTATGTCTAGATCTCCTGGGGAAATCAAGAGTGTTGCCCACAAACATTGTTCAGCTTTTGGCCTAACATGGTCCTTGCGTGTTTTAAAGTTGCGTGAAGTGGAGTGAGGAGCATTCTGAACATCAAACTATTTTAAGATAAATTGTCTGTAACAGGAAATTTAGTTTCTCAATTTATTTCTTATATATTATTTTGTTAATTATTGAGTTCAAAGTTTTGTAGTAAATGGTGATATTGTCATCAATTTGGTGATAATGCGAGCCAAACATTTCTCGAAAATGACATTTGCATACAGTAAGTAAAACATTCTGAAATCATATTTCTATTTTATTCTGCTGCTGCTTACATGTTTACATCTCTGTCTCTCTCGCTCTCTCTCTCCAGGACAGTGAAAGTAGGACTATTTACCCTTGTTTATGTAGCTGTAGGATGGCCATAATATAGTTTCAATCCGATATCGATGTAATGCTTGTCTGTGATGATTGGTTAACATATTGATTGGTGTATTAATATAGCCGGAAAGTAATAAAACCCATTGCAATCAAGTATACAGTGCCTTATAAAAGTATTCAGTTATCATAATTTTACTCAATTACAAAGGATAGTTAAACGTTTTCCAAATGAGCATTTTATTGCATTTCCAAAGGCACTGTAACTTATTTCTGTGCCAACATTAAAATTAAATAAACTTATGATTTAATGTCGATATGAGATGACAAATTATTCACAAATGATACAGAGGTGCCACTCATTTCCACATACAGTAACTCATCACAATTGGGTGCCACTGTGCTTTTTAATGAAAAGCTGATAAAACTTAAAATGTGGTTCGGTCATGTGTGTAGTCTGTGTGTAGACAAGGAAACAGAGGCATAGTAGCTGTTATTTTTTTATTCCAAAGTCATCCAATTTGCTATTTTCCTTACATACCCACCCATTCACTCACTCACTCACTGACCCACCCACCCATTCACACACCCAAGTCTTCCGTAAGGTGTTTGCAGAACTCGCTGCAGAACCCAGGCTGTGTGAAGTTCCCCTCGTCTTCCACGCCCAATGTAGCCTATGGGACAATAAATAATAAGCAAGCATACTTAGTATCAAAACAGAGCAACAATGTTTTTCATTGCATACTTTCAAGAAAATATTCAGGACCTGACACACAATAAATTGTTCTGGTGACTTTCTTTTTGCAACCACTGACTTCAGCAACAATTGTCAACATTCTTACACAGTATGCATACCTGGTAAGCTGTTCTTATAAGTCTCTAGACAGTGCTGGCAGCATTCCAGGCGATACAATCGTCGGAATTGTGCTTGATAGGCCGCACTGTACAGTTTCCATGGGACTATACCTGTAGGTTTCAAATTTAAGAATGATTCATTAGAGTAAAATCCCTTGTTAATGGGAATACAAACATCCTAACTCAAAGGGTATTCAAATATCATAATATGTTTTATACCTACTGTCAAGCCACTGAAAATGCGCTCGGGCACGGAATGTTTCCCTTCCGACTAAGTCCCAAAAAAAGGTGACAAACAAGTGACAGCTTTAAAAAAGCTTTGTCACCCTCGAACAGGACTACTTCTAAAAGGATATCCTCCAGGACGTCGAGGGGGATCTGTGAAAGAAATCATACAAGCACGCAAATATTATTTTACAATAGTTCTGTAATATAACAAAAACAGACAAAAATAGCATGACTTCTACATTCCAACTCCAACTGCTTAAAATGAAGCTCATTGTTTTCACATTTTTGTAGGGTACAGCACAGTAAGCACAGAGAAAAAAAGAGAAAAACAGCAGGTTCAGCTGTAAGATCAGCTACATAAATACCTGTTCAATGGAGATGGAACCCATTCCTCCTCCTCTACCATCTGTGCTTTCAACACATTGAATTTTCCTAAAAGAAATTATATTGTCACAACTATTGTAAAACTATGACATATTGTAATGGTATCACATAGAGTTGACTCCACCTGAGGGCACAGGTGTAAAACAATTTGATCACGTTGGGCACCAGACCTGGAAAAAGGCAGTCATGATACTACCAGCTTGTCAGACTGAAAGGCTTATATGCATATGGGTCAGAACAATGCATCAGAGTGATAAATATTACAGCATCAACTTTGTAAGGTGTATCAATCCCCACTAGGGTTGTAACGGTATACCGGTATGGCGGTTTATTGTGATATTGACATGTACGATTATCATATCATGCACATTTGCCTATCCGCGGTTTGGAAAAAAAAAAAAGAAACCAGATCTCACCTGCGCTGCTGTGTATATGCAACTTCTTTCCGCTTTACTGCTTAGACTCCACCCATAAATGCACAGCGGCGAAAATGTCCGATAGTGGCTGCAAATTCTAATCTCTATTTCCCGCCGAAAAAAAAATTAAAATCTGCAGTATGGGAATATTTTGGGTATCCGAAAAATGATCGTGGGGTGGATATCCAGTTTGCAAGAAATGTGGACGAACAGTGGCCGCAAAAGGAGGAAATACGTCGAACATGTTCTCCCATATTCGCGAACACCATCCCTCCGTGAAGATAAAGGTAAGTTCCATTTATAACTTAAAGCCGTATTATTTCTGTGATGCAGAGGGAATCCCGGAATCCAGTCATGTAATTGGAGTCAATTACAGTATAATTCAGATGCCACGTAAAATGTCCGATTTGATAGATAGATGGATGAATAAATCAAAATATAGCTGTGCAGCAAATTAAATCGCGATGTGCGTCTGTGAATATACAGCGCAAAAAGGCTGCCGCTTGCTCATTAACCAACTACCCCCCCCCCCCCCCCACACACACACACACACACACACACACACACAGCGGCACAGATGATTATTTTGTCCTCCAGGTTCGTGTGCCGCCCCCCCATAGAATCCCTCCCGGCGCCCTCCCAACTTCATCCCTTATCGTCTCCGCTCGCCCATCCTCTAGAAAAACGCTTTATTTAGATTATTTTTGTTTTCCTCCAAGTTCGTGTGCCGCCCCCCACGTGACATGAAAAAGTGCCGCCCCGGGCGGCTGCCCCGTTCGCCCATGCCTAAAACCGCCACTGCATGATGGTCATGGTTTTTAAAGCGTCTGCTGTCTCATTCACTATGTGAAGACGTGAACACATGAACATATCCAGAGCTACTCTCAAGAGAACACTTAATGATCATTTTATAATTTTATTTAAAAGAATAATCATCAAATACACTAACTGAAAACTCATAGGTGTTTAGTACAAGTGGACACATTCTCTCACCTCAGCGGTCAAGATTGAGCCCTGAAAATCTCAACATGCTTACATTTCTTCATCATAATCTGACCTGAAAAAAAGCAAAGAAATGCATGCTGCTATGATAATCTCAGGAAAATATTAACAAACATGACCCTGCACATATTGCTCTCCCATATATGCTGTTAAAGAGGAAGGACAGTTTGATTTATTCTTGTCTAATATAAAGAGAAATAACTTATTCCTTATTTTGTTCAAATGGGAGATGCGCAGCTTTATTTTATTTATTTTTCCCCCAAAAGTTAGACTCATACTTCCATAAGTTTTTTTTATTTTCATTAAAAAAAAGTTTGTTACAATAAACCATGTTCATCCAAAAACCATATCTCTTTTTATTCATTTAAGGGTCATTGTAGCTGATGATTATACTAATAATAATGATAGTTTAATACCGTATACCACGAAACCGTGATATTTTCTGAGACGATTATCATACCGTGAAAATCTCATACCGTTACAACCCTAATCCCCACCTTCAGATCAGATCACTAAGACCAATTAATCTGACTCCATTAAATTATGCTGCTGTTTGTAATAGGGTCAGTGGTGGCCTAATGGATAGGGAAGTGCACTTGTAATCGAAAGGTGCCACTGAAGTACCCTGAGCAAGGTACCACCCCCAAGCACTGCTCTCCTCTGCAATGTCATGGTGTCATATAGGTTAAATGCAGAGTACACATTTTGTTGTTGTGCACTGTGTGCTGTGGTGTGTCAATGACAACTAATCACTTCACTTATATGCCATGCACTACGAGGCATCACAGAAAATATTTAAAAAGTATGACACAAAAGGAATTGTATTACTGATTAATGAATAGTTTGTTTCCAAGTTATAAATAATATAATAACCGATACATTAGATGTTAAAAGTTATAACACCCATAAACAATGACAACTGTATTACATGAAATGGTTGCCAATTGTTAAATGGTTTCCAAATTTGCGACTAAGAGAGCCCATGCGGCAATCAATCAAATGAGTCAATCAATATATAAACAAACAAACAAATACGGAGGAACAAAACATAAAACATGCACCTCTGAGTCTCTGATTTCCGATCGGGCACTTGTGTGCTCCAGATGTGGTAGTCCCCAGCAGTCATCACTGCACACTGGTAGATCTCCTGTCATACATATCAGACCATGCATGAAAATATTAACCAAATAAGTGTTTCACCACATTTCTGTGATACTGAGCCATCTTATGAAGCATATAACACTTTCTTAGGGTGGCTGAAGGTTGGTATACATTTAGCTGCAGATCAAGTACCCACTGCAAACATACATAAGTATACATATTCTAAAAAACATGGATGTGTTAAGGTTTTTATTAAGTTGTACAACCAGGCCCTCAAAAAATATATATTGTCTTCATACCAGGGGATGCTGCAGTTGTCATACCATGAGCTGGTGCTGCCGTTGTTGTTTGTGCTTGTTCGGCTGGTGCTTCAGCTGGTGCTGCAAAAAAGCACATTTTAAACCAAATGATTTAGAATGAGTTAAATCGGTTGTACTGCATGCATTTCTCATCAACGCTATGCTGTCTAGCATTTCTGACAGATTTGTAAGTTATAGCTTTATGATCTTTCAAATTGCAAAATAAACATGAGGAATCACCTACAATTAAAAGACAAATATAACTTCACGGCACCGGACAGCAAAATTACATAAACATGACATAAACATGACATTACCACTAATAATTTAGAATGAGGGTGGAATACATACCCAAAACTGTCTGACCATTGGAATTTAACTGTATGTCCACTCCTTTGCCCAATCTCTTCTTCATGCTTTCTATGGTTCTTGAATTTCTAGCATTGTTGTAGTGACACAAAATATTTCGCATCAAAAAGACATGCGATGAGGGAGTCATCATGTTGAGAAAATGATTGTTTTTCCTCATTCCAGCAAAGAGCTGTTCAGCACACGGGCTGTTGATCCAACCACGTAACTCTGGGACCAGTTCCACCTTTCGCAAGACATCCCTGGCATCTTTTGAGTTTGCCTCATGAAATCTATCATAAAGAGCATAATGCTCAGACGATCCAGTTATAGGGTGGCCATTTTCATCAGGAACTGGCTTCTTGGTGACTAGCCATGGCAAGCTCACTTTTATCTGTCCAGTAGTGGCACATCTGATGTTATCTTCAGTAGGCTCAAGTAACCTACCCCCATGAGGTTTGAAGGGTAATGATTCTGGATCTCTTAGGTTGGTATGTGTTGCCAACCCTCTCGCAAAATCATATAATACAATGTTTGGAAAATGTTTCATCGACAATAAAAGGTCAGCAAAGTCCCGGGGGCTCTCAGCCCTTATGTTGAACTTAACACCATACACCACAGCACAAGGACAGGTGACCACAGCCCATCCACCTGTTTAAGGAAACTGTAAATCAGAGTGCAACCATTCCAAGTAATGAAACTAAGAACTGTCTGTAAAAACGGTCTCTCAGTAATAGAACACAACTTACCAGAAGCTCCCCAGATCTGTGAAAACACCTTATCATAACTCGCTCTGTTCTTCATTTCTTGTTGAAGTCTCGTTACCAGGTCCATCCGTGAGCCTTTGGGGTCTATGCCACACTGTCGGCACAGAGCACGCACAGCTTCCATCTATAATGAACATTAGTATAGTTGGTCTGGCGTGGTTCAAAAACACACATCTTTGACAAAACTGACAAAAATTGACTTAAGTTCAGTACCTTGAGCTTAAGAAGTTCATCAGTCAGTCGGTCCTCTGTGAGGTTAAACTCAGATTCCTCCTTTGCACTACAAGCAGAATACACTTCTTTGTATTCAGTGTTGAGTACAACATCCCTATCTCTTGTGTGAGGACCAATCCACGGAGCCCAACTATGGTAACTGGGATGGACGACAAATGGGTTTGACTTGTTGCCTTTAAATGATGTTAGAAAATATTATTAACATAACAGTACATTATTCCACGATAAACAAAGTAAATGCTAGAATACTGTCATCCCACCTAGAACATTGTGCGGACTGTACTTACTTGGGACCAACCCACGGCTGATCATTTCAAGGGAAACCATCTCCCAGAAATTTTCAACACTTACCTTTCCATCAAAAGTCTGAGATGGTTCCTCAATGCTGCTCACTAAGGAAAGCAAGACTTAAGTAAGCATGTTCCAAACAGTCATAGCTGGATATGTGGTGCTTGAAACAATGTAAGACTAAGAAAATGAATAAATGTGTTCACTTACCAGGCATGCTAAAAACGCCCTTCTCATGAAGGTCCATCACAACAGATACTGGATGATAACCACACGATACACAAGCATATGTGTAACCGAGGTCTGACAGTGCTTCAAAGCTTAAATAAGCCTGCAGGACCCTTTCCCTGGATGGATAGGTTTTACCAGAGGTCTTCTCCAACACATCCATGGCACTCCCTACTGCCTGATGAGTCTGTGAAATTGATGTATGACATTTAAAGGCTTTACAATATATTATTTTGATAAAGTATTCGTAATTGTTTTAAATGATTAAAACAACAGAACATGGTTCCTACCTGAAGTGTATTGCGTAGAAAATGGCACATGTATATGGACAGAAGTGTGTGGTCATCGAAATTGTGGACACCATCAGTCCACTCCTGGTATCGATATGCCATACCACACCTGTAGCACCATTTTCTGTACACTGAAATTCCTAATGGACACAAGCACCAGTAAATGTTACACATTTATCTTTCACCATTTTACACTGTGACATGTCTCTATACTTTGCACAGTACTAAAAGCCAGTGTATGAAATTATCTCAGTAAGCATACAAGTGTGAATTGCTGGGAAGGAGGCTAAGCTGCTGATAGTGGAAGTCATGGCTACACTGACATTTACAGTACATGTAGTGAGTAATGAAATGTTAAAATATCGATAATAAATATTTAAATAAAGAGAGAACATACCTTCTATGACATCAGTGATTGTTAGGATTTTAGCCTTAGATGTAATCAGCACAGGTTCGCTTAGAGGAGTGGGCTCTAAACATTCTGAGCAAAAGGTTTCTGATGGTATGAAGTGCACAGGGAAATGAATGGTCTTGACCACGTCTGAGGGGAAAATCGCAGGCAGTTTCTTCTTATGAAAAATGTATTGAACCATCCGCGACAGATTTTTGCCTTCAGGTGAGTATGGAGCTCCTTCTTCTAGGTCAAAACTTTCCATGTCAATTGGAAAATGTTCTGTGATGTTCTCCTCCACACTTCTGGTTTTTCTGAAGAGTGCCTGGTCTGTTTCAAATAAATGCCACTTGGCAACATATTTAGGTATGCATGACTGCCTTGGGTTCGCGCAAGGACAATGCCATGAAATGATTTTAGAATTGTACCTTACCACCACTCTGCCAAGCCGGCTGTAATAGGAGATAGTTGACTCGTATACAGAAATGTGCTTTTTGTAGGGGGGTCCACACACAGTCACCAGACAGGACAACGGGACTCCTGCATCATTTGCTTCTCTCTGACGTACCAAACACCTTTCCTTTTTGTCTTCCCCAAACCACTTGTCATGTACCATCACCTGCAAAACATCCTCTGTAAGTGATGGAGTGTCCATTCTGGCTGGAGGGCAGTACACGAGGGACTGAATGTGGTGGCACTCAAATGGACGAAGGTTTGACCTCTCTGCAAACTCTGCATTAATTCTGCAGATATCCAGCTCACACATTGTTTTTTGTTCAGGACCCCATGTCCTTTTAATGACACGTACTGGTGTGCTGGGTGCTATAAAAGACTTTGCTACTGCAAACACTCCATTTGTGTAATCAACACACTGAGCACTGAGGTGGTTCTGTGCCGTAATGTCCATTTTGATGGGAGTGTGACGTCTTCGAAGATGTATCCGTAGGTTCCGTCTATTAAGGATTAGGCCACAGCTAGTACACTTCACTGTTTTCTGCTTTCTTTGGGTGAGAGGGTGGTAGTGCTGGTGCTGCTGAGGAGCCAGGATCAGAGGAACATGAAGAAAGTGAGGGGTGGAGGATGGGGACTGGGGGAGGGGGACATGCAGCTTCAGAAGCAGTAAAGGAGGGAGCAGGAGAGGCGGGAGGTGACTGATGCGCTTCCGTTGTGGTTGGCTTGGTTTCACTGATGCATTGGGATACATGATGTTTAAACTGGTCTTTGCGTATTATTGTTTGGCTGCAATAAAGACAATGAAAGTGTCCTGTGGGTCTGCAATAATTGTTGCATTTGCTGATGAAGAAACCTGCAAGACGGCAACATGAAGACCAAAGCTATCAACAGAAAAGAAAGGTATACACAGAACGGGACTGGGGGAGTGAGGTCAGGAGTAGCTGATCAGAAAGTTACAGTGTCAAACAAAACACAAACATAGGTAAATTAGCTTACCAATATTCACATGACTTCAGGGACTCCCACTAAGGAACTCCACATCATTTTGTCTATCTTGATTGTAAGAAGTGCATTCTACATTTAAGCATGTGTATGTTTTAAAACCACCAAAATCAATAGACCAATAAACATCATTAGGAATTACCTCTATGCTGTACTGCATGTCTCACGTGGCTCTGAATGTGTGTTGTAAATTTGAATTGTTGGTCAGTTGCATAAGTGCAGCATGGGCATCTGAACACACCGTCTAGGCAAAACCTTGTTGCATCAGGACTGGCCTGTAAATGCGTTGGATGCTTTAAAACATAAACAATAAAACATTGTGTAAACTTACTGTTACTCTGAGGTGCACGCTCATTCTAACAACATAACATGCATGCAGAAGTAATGCAGCTTGTAAGGTTATCAGGCTGTGATATCGATAAAATATCTTATAGAGCATTCATATCATCAGCATTAACTTGAGTATCCTGAGCATCATAATATAGCCTAAACATCTGCATAATTAACAATCATAATATACTATTTTTACATAAATACCATTGAGGTTGTTGGTGTAATTTAATAATATATCGGTCACATACTCCATAACTCTTAATAAAACAATTCGGTCATCATAATCAGAAAAACTCAAAAGCACCTGTCGTAGTCTGTTTTCTACATATGCATTTGTGATAAATATTTTGCAATATTGTCATATAATTTTTAGGACATAAGGCCCAGACCTGCGGTCCCTGAAACAAAAGAGAAACAACCTAGCAGCAAAACGTACCGTCTGCGTTTTCTAGTGTTACGCCCTAAAACAAAACATATATACATGATTTATTTATTCAAATTTCATTTTAGTCTATTCAATGTGTTACCCTTCTCATGTTCTGAATCTAAGGGCATTTCAAGTCCGGAAATTTTAACTAGAGACACAATATTTAAGTAGAGGCATACCCAAGCGAAACAAGAGAAAGTGTGAAACAAGCACAACTACTTTAGCCCAAGTTTTTAAAAATGAGAAAAAGCCGTAATCAGTTTAACAGTTTTATTTCAATGTCAAAGAGAAAAAAAAACACTTCACCAAAGGCGAAGATCCATCCATAGCGGCTCTGGGTCCCGTCAGCGTAGCACAAAGCTAGCGTGATCTAGGCTGCCATTATCCAAGGAGCAGGGCCAGGCGCGTGCCACCCGTTTGAACAATGCGGGCGAAATAACTGCCTTATGGGATGCGAAGCTTGCGCATGCGCAGTGACGCAGACGCGCCTTTCAAAATGGCGGCGGCAGCAACACACGCGAAAGATCGATCTCCTGTATTTTCTTAGTTTTATTCTAAACAAGATGCCCCGATTTCATTTAAATACATTTAATAGCTGTAGGAACTAGTGAGCGGTATTTAGCAACATGCTATGTTAGAATAATGCCATCAAACGTGTCTGTTAAGCATATCACAGCGGACATACACGGAGGAAACATGGGGTAGAATCAAACAGGCCACAGGCTTTGAGATAGGCTGGCTCCCCAAGCTATTGCCCCCATTTAGCCCGAATGTCATAGACCTCCCCCCCCCCCCACATCCTGACAAAGATGTATTTAGTTGTATTTTGTTATCAGGGTGATCGTCCGTTCGCAGGCCACTTTGGCCATGTGGTGTAGTCATAAACCGTCGCGGATGTTTACCCGAAACCGGGGCATCAAACAAAGAATAAGGATTCCTTAGACAACCCATTTCAAAATATGGCAGCAACAAACGGAGTGCCCAGTTATTTCAAATAAACCATGACCTTTTTTTTAAAAGTATTGAAGCACTTTTCTACCAATGTGAATAATAAACATTTTAGACAAAAAAAATCAACGAATAACGCTGGTAATTCGTTGTCAAAATGAGCGTACGGCATTAGCCCAGAAGAGGGGTGGCAATTTGCATATGTGAAAGCCTATGTGAATGAGACACAGGTCCAAAACTTTTAACTAGAGACACAATATTTAAGTAGAGGCATACCCAAGCGAAACAAGAGAAAGTGTGAAACAAGCACAACTACTTTAGCCCAAGTTTTTAAAAATGAGAAAAAGCCGTAATCAGTTTAACAGTTTTATTTCAATGTCAAAGAGAAAAAAAAACACTTCACCAAAGGCGAAGATCCATCCATAGCGGCTCTGGGTCCCGTCAGCGTAGCACAAAGCTAGCGTGATCTAGGCTGCCATTATCCAAGGAGCAGGGCCAGGCGCGTGCCACCCGTTTGAACAATGCGGGCGAAATAACTGCCTTATGGGATGCGAAGCTTGCGCATGCGCAGTGACGCAGACGCGCCTTTCAAAATGGCGGCGGCAGCAACACACGCGAAAGATCGATCTCCTGTATTTTCTTAGTTTTATTCTAAACAAGATGCCCCGATTTCATTTAAATACATTTAATAGCTGTAGGAACTAGTGAGCGGTATTTAGCAACATGCTATGTTAGAATAATGCCATCAAACGTGTCTGTTAAGCATATCACAGCGGACATACACGGAGGAAACATGGGGTAGAATCAAACAGGCCACAGGCTTTGAGATAGGCTGGCTCCCCAAGCTATTGCCCCCATTTAGCCCGAATGTCATAGACCTCTCCCCCCCCCCACATCCTGACAAAGATGTATTTAGTTGTATTTTGTTATCAGGGTGATCGTCCGTTCGCAGGCCACTTTGGCCATGTGGTGTAGTCATAAACCGTCGCGGATGTTTACCCGAAACCGGGGCATCAAACAAAGAATAAGGATTCCTTAGACAACCCATTTCAAAATATGGCAGCAACAAACGGAGTGCCCAGTTATTTCAAATAAACCATGACCTTTTTTTTAAAGTATTGAAGCACTTTTCTACCAATGTGAATAATAAACATTTTAGACAAAAAAATCAACGAATAACGCTGGTAATTCGTTGTCAAAATGAGCGTACGGCATTAGCCCAGAAGAGGGGTGGCAATTTGCATATGTGAAAGCCTATGTGAATGAGACACAGGTCCAAAACTTTTAACTAGAGACACAATATTTAAGTAGAGGCATACCCAAGCGAAACAAGAGAAAGTGTGAAACAAGCACAACTACTTTAGCCCAAGTTTTTAAAAATGAGAAAAAGCCGTAATCAGTTTAACAGTTTTATTTCAATGTCAAAGAGAAAAAAAAACACTTCACCAAAGGCGAAGATCCATCCATAGCGGCTCTGGGTCCCGTCAGCGTAGCACAAAGCTAGCGTGATCTAGGCTGCCATTATCCAAGGAGCAGGGCCAGGCGCGTGCCACCCGTTTGAACAATGCGGGCGAAACAACTGCCTTATGGGATGCGAAGCTTGCGCATGCGCAGTGACGCAGACGCGCCTTTCAAAATGGCGGCGGCAGCAACACACGCGAAAGATCGATCTCCTGTATTTTCTTAGTTTTATTCTAAACAAGATGCCCCGATTTCATTTAAATACATTTAATAGCTGTAGGAACTAGTGAGCGGTATTTAGCAACATGCTATGTTAGAATAATGCCATCAAACGTGTCTGTTAAGCATATCACAGCGGACATACACGGAGGAAACATGGGGTAGAATCAAACAGGCCACAGGCTTTGAGATAGGCTGGCTCCCCAAGCTATTGCCCCCATTTAGCCCGAATGTCATAGACCTCCCCCCCCCCCCCACATCCTGACAAAGATGTATTTAGTTGTATTTTGTTATCAGGGTGATCGTCCGTTCGCAGGCCACTTTGGCCATGTGGTGTAGTCATAAACCGTCGCGGATGTTTACCCGAAACCGGGGCATCAAACAAAGAATAAGGATTCCTTAGACAACCCATTTCAAAATATGGCAGCAACAAACGGAGTGCCCAGTTATTTCAAATAAACCATGACCTTTTTTTTAAAAGTATTGAAGCACTTTTCTACCAATGTGAATAATAAACATTTTAGACAAAAAAAATCAACGAATAACGCTGGTAATTCGTTGTCAAAATGAGCGTACGGCATTAGCCCAGAAGAGGGGTGGCAATTTGCATATGTGAAAGCCTATGTGAATGAGACACAGGTCCAAAACTTTTAACTAGAGACACAATATTTAAGTAGAGGCATACCCAAGCGAAACAAGAGAAAGTGTGAAACAAGCACAACTACTTTAGCCCAAGTTTTTAAAAATGAGAAAAAGCCGTAATCAGTTTAACAGTTTTATTTCAATGTCAAAGAGAAAAAAAAACACTTCACCAAAGGCGAAGATCCATCCATAGCGGCTCTGGGTCCCGTCAGCGTAGCACAAAGCTAGCGTGATCTAGGCTGCCATTATCCAAGGAGCAGGGCCAGGCGCGTGCCACCCGTTTGAACAATGCGGGCGAAATAACTGCCTTATGGGATGCGAAGCTTGCGCATGCGCAGTGACGCAGACGCGCCTTTCAAAATGGCGGCGGCAGCAACACACGCGAAAGATCGATCTCCTGTATTTTCTTAGTTTTATTCTAAACAAGATGCCCCGATTTCATTTAAATACATTTAATAGCTGTAGGAACTAGTGAGCGGTATTTAGCAACATGCTATGTTAGAATAATGCCATCAAACGTGTCTGTTAAGCATATCACAGCGGACATACACGGAGGAAACATGGGGTAGAATCAAACAGGCCACAGGCTTTGAGATAGGCTGGCTCCCCAAGCTATTGCCCCCATTTAGCCCGAATGTCATAGACCTCTCCCCCCCCCCACATCCTGACAAAGATGTATTTAGTTGTATTTTGTTATCAGGGTGATCGTCCGTTCGCAGGCCACTTTGGCCATGTGGTGTAGTCATAAACCGTCGCGGATGTTTACCCGAAACCGGGGCATCAAACAAAGAATAAGGATTCCTTAGACAACCCATTTCAAAATATGGCAGCAACAAACGGAGTGCCCAGTTATTTCAAATAAACCATGACCTTTTTTTTAAAAGTATTGAAGCACTTTTCTACCAATGTGAATAATAAACATTTTAGACAAAAAAAATCAACGAATAACGCTGGTAATTCGTTGTCAAAATGAGCGTACGGCATTAGCCCAGAAGAGGGGTGGCAATTTGCATATGTGAAAGCCTATGTGAATGAGACACAGGTCCAAAACTTTTAACTAGAGACACAATATTTAAGTAGAGGCATACCCAAGCGAAACAAGAGAAAGTGTGAAACAAGCACAACTACTTTAGCCCAAGTTTTTAAAAATGAGAAAAAGCCGTAATCAGTTTAACAGTTTTATTTCAATGTCAAAGAGAAAAAAAAACACTTCACCAAAGGCGAAGATCCATCCATAGCGGCTCTGGGTCCCGTCAGCGTAGCACAAAGCTAGCGTGATCTAGGCTGCCATTATCCAAGGAGCAGGGCCAGGCGCGTGCCACCCGTTTGAACAATGCGGGCGAAATAACTGCCTTATGGGATGCGAAGCTTGCGCATGCGCAGTGACGCAGACGCGCCTTTCAAAATGGCGGCGGCAGCAACACACGCGAAAGATCGATCTCCTGTATTTTCTTAGTTTTATTCTAAACAAGATGCCCCGATTTCATTTAAATACATTTAATAGCTGTAGGAACTAGTGAGCGGTATTTAGCAACATGCTATGTTAGAATAATGCCATCAAACGTGTCTGTTAAGCATATCACAGCGGACATACACGGAGGAAACATGGGGTAGAATCAAACAGGCCACAGGCTTTGAGATAGGCTGGCTCCCCAAGCTATTGCCCCCATTTAGCCCGAATGTCATAGACCTCTCCCCCCCCCCACATCCTGACAAAGATGTATTTAGTTGTATTTTGTTATCAGGGTGATCGTCCGTTCGCAGGCCACTTTGGCCATGTGGTGTAGTCATAAACCGTCGCGGATGTTTACCCGAAACCGGGGCATCAAACAAAGAATAAGGATTCCTTAGACAACCCATTTCAAAATATGGCAGCAACAAACGGAGTGCCCAGTTATTTCAAATAAACCATGACCTTTTTTTTAAAAGTATTGAAGCACTTTTCTACCAATGTGAATAATAAACATTTTAGACAAAAAAAATCAACGAATAACGCTGGTAATTCGTTGTCAAAATGAGCGTACGGCATTAGCCCAGAAGAGGGGTGGCAATTTGCATATGTGAAAGCCTATGTGAATGAGACACAGGTCCAAAACTTTTAACTAGAGACACAATATTTAAGTAGAGGCATACCCAAGCGAAACAAGAGAAAGTGTGAAACAAGCACAACTACTTTAGCCCAAGTTTTTAAAAATGAGAAAAAGCCGTAATCAGTTTAACAGTTTTATTTCAATGTCAAAGAGAAAAAAAAACACTTCACCAAAGGCGAAGATCCATCCATAGCGGCTCTGGGTCCCGTCAGCGTAGCACAAAGCTAGCGTGATCTAGGCTGCCATTATCCAAGGAGCAGGGCCAGGCGCGTGCCACCCGTTTGAACAATGCGGGCGAAACAACTGCCTTATGGGATGCGAAGCTTGCGCATGCGCAGTGACGCAGACGCGCCTTTCAAAATGGCGGCGGCAGCAACACACGCGAAAGATCGATCTCCTGTATTTTCTTAGTTTTATTCTAAACAAGATGCCCCGATTTCATTTAAATACATTTAATAGCTGTAGGAACTAGTGAGCGGTATTTAGCAACATGCTATGTTAGAATAATGCCATCAAACGTGTCTGTTAAGCATATCACAGCGGACATACACGGAGGAAACATGGGGTAGAATCAAACAGGCCACAGGCTTTGAGATAGGCTGGCTCCCCAAGCTATTGCCCCCATTTAGCCCGAATGTCATAGACCTCCCCCCCCCCCCCCACATCCTGACAAAGATGTATTTAGTTGTATTTTGTTATCAGGGTGATCGTCCGTTCGCAGGCCACTTTGGCCATGTGGTGTAGTCATAAACCGTCGCGGATGTTTACCCGAAACCGGGGCATCAAACAAAGAATAAGGATTCCTTAGACAACCCATTTCAAAATATGGCAGCAACAAACGGAGTGCCCAGTTATTTCAAATAAACCATGACCTTTTTTTAAAGTATTGAAGCACTTTTCTACCAATGTGAATAATAAACATTTTAGACAAAAAAAATCAACGAATAACGCTGGTAATTCGTTGTCAAAATGAGCGTACGGCATTAGCCCAGAAGAGGGGTGGCAATTTGCATATGTGAAAGCCTATGTGAATGAGACACAGGTCCAAAACTTTTAACTAGAGACACAATATTTAAGTAGAGGCATACCCAAGCGAAACAAGAGAAAGTGTGAAACAAGCACAACTATTTTAGCGGTGAGGGTAAAATGCGGACCGTTTACAAACAGCGGATTCCGTGTTTAATAGTGTTGAGGCAATGTTTTCTAGCCATTTAAGAAAGGCAGCAAAGGTTTTTTTTTATACCTTTAAACATTAACAAAAACCGCTAATGTCTTTTCTTTAAAATTTTCAAGTCTATTTCTGTCTGGTTTTTCGCGATAAGTTGCGTGAACGCCTGAGTTAGTGTGTTTTTGGGGCTTGGATACACATCGAGGTCCTGACAGAAATAATTATGTCTGCTTTCACAGACCTAAAGTTAAACTTTAAAGCCCATCGGCGTGTGTGTGTGTGTGTGTGTGTGTGTGTGTGTGCTTGTGCACATGAGCACAAGCACATGGTTCAATGTAACTGTAGCAGCTTATTCCATTCATTCATTGTGCACATACACACATACACTCACCTAAAGGATTATTAGGAACACCATACTAATATGGTGTTTGACCCCCTTTCGCCTTCAGAACTGCCTTAATTCTACGTGGCATTGATTCAACAAGGTGCTGAAAGCATTCTTTAGAAATGTTGGCCCATATTGATAGGATAGCATCTTGCAGTTGATGGAGATTTGTGGGATGCACATCCAGGGCACGAAGCTCCCGTTCCAACACATCCCGAAGATGCTCTATTGGGTTGAGATCTGGTGACTGTTGGGGCCATTGTAGTACAGTGAACTCACTGTCATGTTCAAGAAATCAATTTGAAATGATTCGAGCTTTGTGACATGGTGCATTATCCTGCTGGAAGTAGCCATCAGAGGATGGGTACATGGTGGTCATAAAGGGATGGACATGGTCAGAAACAATGCTCAGGTAGGCCGTGGCATTTAAACGATGCCCAATTGGCACTAAGGGGCCTAAAGTGTGCCAAGAAAACATCCCCCACACCATTACACCACCACCAGCAGCCTGCACAGTGGTAACAAGGCATGATGGATCCATGTTCTCATTCTGTTTACGCCAAATTCTGACTCTACCATTTGAATGTCTCAACAGAAATCGAGACTCATCAGACCAGGCAACATTTTTCCAGTCTTCAACTGTCCAATTTTGGTGAGCTCGTGCAAATTGTAGCCTCTTTTTCCTATTTGTAGTGGAGATGAGTGGTACCCGGTGGGGTCTTCTGCTGTTGTAGCCCATCCGCCTCAAGGTTGTGCGTGTTGTGGCTTCACAAATGCTTTGCTGCATACCTCGGTTGTAACGAGTGGTTATTTCAGCCAAAGTTGCTCTTCTATCAGCTTGAATCAGTCGGACCATTCTCCTCTGACCTCTAGCATCAACAAGGCATTTTCGCCCAACGGGACTGCCGCATACTGGATGTTTTTCCCTTTGCACACCATTCTTTGTAAACCCTAGAAATGGTTGTGCGTGAAAATCCCAGTAACTGAGCAGATTGTGAAATACTCAGACCGGCCCGTCTGGCACCAACAACTATGCCACGCTCAAAATTGCTTAAATCACCTTTCTTTCCCATTCTGACATTCAGTTTGGAGTTCAGGAGATTGTCTTGACCAGGACCACACCCCTAAATGCATTGAAGCAACTGCCATGTGATTGGTTGATTAGATAATTGCATTAATGAGAAATTGAACAGGTGTTCCTAATAATCCTTTAGGTGAGCATATATGCTATGTCTAGATCTCCTGGGGAAATCAAGAGTGTTGCCCACAAACATTGTTCAGCTTTTGGCCTAACATGGTCCTTGCGTGTTTTAAAGTTGCGTGAAGTGGAGTGAGGAGCATTCTGAACATCAAACTATTTTAAGATAAATTGTCTGTAACAGGAAATTTAGTTTCTCAATTTATTTCTTATATATTATTTTGTTAATTATTGAGTTCAAAGTTTTGTAGTAAATGGTGATATTGTCATCAATTTGGTGATAATGCGAGCCAAACATTTCTCGAAAATGACATTTGCATACAGTAAGTAAAACATTCTGAAACCATATTTCTATTTTATTCTGCTGCTGCTTACATGTTTACATCTCTGTCTCTCTCGCTCTCTCTCTCCAGGACAGTGAAAGTAGGACTATTTACCCTTGTTTATGTAGCTGTAGGATGGCCATAATATAGTTTCAATCCGATATCGATGTAATGCTTGTCTGTGATGATTGGTTAACATATTGATTGGTGTATTAATATAGCCGGAAAGTAATAAAACCCATTGCAATCAAGTATACAGTGCCTTATAAAAGTATTCAGTTATCATAATTTTACTCAATTACAAAGGATAGTTAAACGTTTTCCAAATGAGCATTTTATTGCATTTCCAAAGGCACTGTAACTTATTTCTGTGCCAACATTAAAATTAAATAAACTTATGATTTAATGTCGATATGAGATGACAAATTATTCACAAATGATACAGAGGTGCCACTCATTTCCACATACAGTAACTCATCACAATTGGGTGCCACTGTGCTTTTTAATGAAAAGCTGATAAAACTTAAAATGTGGTTCGGTCATGTGTGTAGTCTGTGTGTAGACAAGGAAACAGAGGCATAGTAGCTGTTATTTTTTTATTCCAAAGTCATCCAATTTGCTATTTTCCTTACATACCCACCCATTCACTCACTCACTCACTGACCCACCCACCCATTCACACACCCAAGTCTTCCGTAAGGTGTTTGCAGAACTCGCTGCAGAACCCAGGCTGTGTGAAGTTCCCCTCGTCTTCCACGCCCAATGTAGCCTATGGGACAATAAATAATAAGCAAGCATACTTAGTATCAAAACAGAGCAACAATGTTTTTCATTGCATACTTTCAAGAAAATATTCAGGACCTGACACACAATAAATTGTTCTGGTGACTTTTTTTTTGCAACCACTGACTTCAGCAACAATTGTCAACATTCTTACACAGTATGCATACCTGGTAAGCTGTTCTTATAAGTCTCTAGACAGTGCTGGCAGCATTCCAGGCGATACAATCGTCGGAATTGTGCTTGATAGGCCGCACTGTACAGTTTCCATGGGACTACACCTGTAGGTTTCAAATTTAAGAATGATTCATTAGAGTAAAATCCCTTGTTAATGGGAATACAAACATCCTAACTCAAAGGGTATTCAAATATCATAATATGTTTTATACCTACTGTCAAGCCACTGAAAATGCGCTCGGGCACGGAATGTTTCCCTTCCGACTAAGTCCCAAAAAAAGGTGACAAACAAGTGACAGCTTTAAAAAAGCTTTGTCACCCTCGAACAGGACTACTTCTAAAAGGATATCCTCCAGGACGTCGAGGGGGATCTGTGAAAGAAATCATACAAGCACGCAAATATTATTTTACAATAGTTCTGTAATATAACAAAAACAGACAAAAATAGCATGACTTCTACATTCCAACTCCAACTGCTTAAAATGAAGCTCATTGTTTTCACATTTTTGTAGGGTACAGCACAGTAAGCACAGAGAAAAAAAGAGAAAAACAGCAGGTTCAGCTGTAAGATCAGCTACATAAATACCTGTTCAATGGAGATGGAACCCATTCCTCCTCCTCTACCATCTGTGCTTTCAACACATTGAATTTTCCTAAAAGAAATTATATTGTCACAACTATTGTAAAACTATGACATATTGTAATGGTATCACATAGAGTTGACTCCACCTGAGGGCACAGGTGTAAAACAATTTGATCACGTTGGGCACCAGACCTGGAAAAAGGCAGTCATGATACTACCAGCTTGTCAGACTGAAAGGCTTATATGCATATGGGTCAGAACAATGCATCAGAGTGATAAATATTACAGCATCAACTTTGTAAGGTGTATCAATCCCCACTAGGGTTGTAACGGTATACCGGTATGGCGGTTTATTGTGATATTGACATGTACGATTATCATATCATGCACATTTGCCTATCCGCGGTTTGGAAAAAAAAAAAAGAAACCAGATCTCACCTGCGCTGCTGTGTATATGCAACTTCTTTCCGCTTTACTGCTTAGACTCCACCCATAAATGCACAGCGGCGAAAATGTCCGATAGTGGCTGCAAATTCTAATCTCTATTTCCCGCCGAAAAAAAAATTAAAATCTGCAGTATGGGAATATTTTGGGTATCCGAAAAATGATCGTGGGGTGGATATCCAGTTTGCAAGAAATGTGGACGAACAGTGGCCGCAAAAGGAGGAAATACGTCGAACATGTTCTCCCATATTCGCGAACACCATCCCTCCGTGAAGATAAAGGTAAGTTCCATTTATAACTTAAAGCCGTATTATTTCTGTGATGCAGAGGGAATCCCGGAATCCAGTCATGTAATTGGAGTCAATTACAGTATAATTCAGATGCCACGTAAAATGTCCGATTTGATAGATAGATGGATGAATAAATCAAAATATAGCTGTGCAGCAAATTAAATCGCGATGTGCGTCTGTGAATATACAGCGCAAAAAGGCTGCCGCTTGCTCATTAACCAACTACCCCCCCCCCCCCCCCCCACACACACACACACACACACACACACAGCGGCACAGATGATTATTTTGTCCTCCAGGTTCGTGTGCCGCCCCCCATAGAATCCCTCCCGGCGCCCTCCCAACTTCATCCCTTATCGTCTCCGCTCGCCCATCCTCTAGAAAAACGCTTTATTTAGATTATTTTTGTTTTCCTCCAAGTTCGTGTGCCGCCCCCCACGTGACATGAAAAAGTGCCGCCCCAGGCGGCTGCCCCGTTCGCCCATGCCTAAAACCGCCACTGCATGATGATCATGGTTTTTAAAGCGTCTGCTGTCTCATTCACTATGTGAAGACTAGGGTTGTAACGGTATACCGGTATGGCGGTTTATTGTGATATTGACATGTACGATTATCATATCATGCACATTTGCCTATCCGCGGTTTGGAAAAAAAAAAAAGAAACCAGATCTCACCTGCGCTGCTGTGTATATGCAACTTCTTTCCGCTTTACTGCTTAGACTCCACCCATAAATGCACAGCGGCGAAAATGTCCGATAGTGGCTGCAAATTCTAATCTCTATTTCCCGCCGAAAAAAAAATTAAAATCTGCAGTATGGGAATATTTTGGGTATCCGAAAAATGATCGTGGGGTGGATATCCAGTTTGCAAGAAATGTGGACGAACAGTGGCCGCAAAAGGAGGAAATACGTCGAATATGTTCTCCCATATTCGCGAACACCATCCCTCCGTGAAGATAAAGGTAAGTTCCATTTATAACTTAAAGCCGTATTATTTCTGTGATGCAGAGGGAATCCCGGAATCCAGTCATGTAATTGGAGTCAATTACAGTATAATTCAGATGCCACGTAAAATGTCCGATTTGATAGATAGATGGATGAATAAATCAAAATATAGCTGTGCAGCAAATTAAATCGCGATGTGCGTCTGTGAATATACAGCGCAAAAAGGCTGCCGCTTGCTCATTAACCAACTACCCCCCCCCCCCCCCACACACACACACACACACACACACACACACAGCGGCACAGATGATTATTTTGTCCTCCAGGTTCGTGTGCCGCCCCCCATAGAATCCCTCCCGGCGCCCTCCCAACTTCATCCCTTATCGTCTCCGCTCGCCCATCCTCTAGAAAAACGCTTTATTTAGATTATTTTTGTTTTCCTCCAAGTTCGTGTGCCGCCCCCCGCGTGACATGAAAAAGTGCCGCCCCGGGCGGCTGCCCCGTTCGCCCATGCCTAAAACCGCCACTGCATGATGGTCATGGTTTTTAAAGCGTCTGCTGTCTCATTCACTATGTGAAGACGTGAACACATGAACATATCCAGAGCTACTCTCAAGAGAACACTTAATGATCATTTTATAATTTTATTTAAAAGAATAATCATCAAATACACTAACTGAAAACTCATAGGTGTTTAGTACAAGTGGACACATTCTCTCACCTCAGCGGTCAAGATTGAGCCCTGAAAATCTCAACATGCTTACATTTCTTCATCATAATCTGACCTGAAAAAAAGCAAAGAAATGCATGCTGCTATGATAATCTCAGGAAAATATTAACAAACATGACCCTGCACATATTGCTCTCCCATATATGCTGTTAAAGAGGAAGGACAGTTTGATTTATTCTTGTCTAATATAAAGAGAAATAACTTATTCCTTATTTTGTTCAAATGGGAGATGCGCAGCTTTATTTTATTTATTTTTCCCCCAAAAGTTAGACTCATACTTCCATAAGTTTTTTTTATTTTCATTAAAAAAAAGTTTGTTACAATAAACCATGTTCATCCAAAAACCATATCTCTTTTTATTCATTTAAGGGTCATTGTAGCTGATGATTATACTAATAATAATGATAGTTTAATACCGTATACCACGAAACCGTGATATTTTCTGAGACGATTATCATACCGTGAAAATCTCATACCGTTACAACCCTAATCCCCACCTTCAGATCAGATCACTAAGACCAATTAATCTGACTCCATTAAATTATGCTGCTGTTTGTAATAGGGTCAGTGGTGGCCTAATGGATAGGGAAGTGCACTTGTAATCGAAAGGTGCCACTGAAGTACCCTGAGCAAGGTACCACCCCCAAGCACTGCTCTCCTCTGCAATGTCATGGTGTCATATAGGTTAAATGCAGAGTACACATTTTGTTGTTGTGCACTGTGTGCTGTGGTGTGTCAATGACAACTAATCACTTCACTTATATGCCATGCACTACGAGGCATCACAGAAAATATTTAAAAAGTATGACACAAAAGGAATTGTATTACTGATTAATGAATAGTTTGTTTCCAAGTTATAAATAATATAATAACCGATACATTAGATGTTAAAAGTTATAACACCCATAAACAATGACAACTGTATTACATGAAATGGTTGCCAATTGTTAAATGGTTTCCAAATTTGCGACTAAGAGAGCCCATGCGGCAATCAATCAAATGAGTCAATCAATATATAAACAAACAAACAAATACGGAGGAACAAAACATAAAACATGCACCTCTGAGTCTCTGATTTCCGATCGGGCACTTGTGTGCTCCAGATGTGGTAGTCCCCAGCAGTCATCACTGCACACTGGTAGATCTCCTGTCATACATATCAGACCATGCATGAAAATATTAACCAAATAAGTGTTTCACCACATTTCTGTGATACTGAGCCATCTTATGAAGCATATAACACTTTCTTAGGGTGGCTGAAGGTTGGTATACATTTAGCTGCAGATCAAGTACCCACTGCAAACATACATAAGTATACATATTCTAAAAAACATGGATGTGTTAAGGTTTTTATTAAGTTGTACAACCAGGCCCTCAAAAAATATATATTGTCTTCATACCAGGGGATGCTGCAGTTGTCATACCATGAGCTGGTGCTGCTGTTGTTGTTTGTGCTTGTTCGGCTGGTGCTTCAGCTGGTGCTGCAAAAAAGCACATTTTAAACCAAATGATTTAGAATGAGTTAAATCGGTTGTACTGCATGCATTTCTCATCAACGCTATGCTGTCTAGCATTTCTGACAGATTTGTAAGTTATAGCTTTATGATCTTTCAAATTGCAAAATAAACATGAGGAATCACCTACAATTAAAAGACAAATATAACTTCACGGCACCGGACAGCAAAATTACATAAACATGACATAAACATGACATTACCACTAATAATTTAGAATGAGGGTGGAATACATACCCAAAACTGTCTGACCATTGGAATTTAACTGTATGTCCACTCCTTTGCCCAATCTCTTCTTCATGCTTTCTATGGTTCTTGAATTTCTAGCATTGTTGTAGTGACACAAAATATTTCGCATCAAAAAGACATGCGATGAGGGAGTCATCATGTTGAGAAAATGATTGTTTTTCCTCATTCCAGCAAAGAGCTGTTCAGCACACGGGCTGTTGATCCAACCACGTAACTCTGGGACCAGTTCCACCTTTCGCAAGACATCCCTGGCATCTTTTGAGTTTGCCTCATGAAATCTATCATAAAGAGCATAATGCTCAGACGATCCAGTTATAGGGTGGCCATTTTCATCAGGAACTGGCTTCTTGGTGACTAGCCATGGCAAGCTCACTTTTATCTGTCCAGTAGTGGCACATCTGATGTTATCTTCAGTAGGCTCAAGTAACCTACCCCCATGAGGTTTGAAGGGTAATGATTCTGGATCTCTTAGGTTGGTATGTGTTGCCAACCCTCTCGCAAAATCATATAATACAATGTTTGGAAAATGTTTCATCGACAATAAAAGGTCAGCAAAGTCCCGGGGGCTCTCAGCCCTTATGTTGAACTTAACACCATACACCACAGCACAAGGACAGGTGACCACAGCCCATCCACCTGTTTAAGGAAACTGTAAATCAGAGTGCAACCATTCCAAGTAATGAAACTAAGAACTGTCTGTAAAAACGGTCTCTCAGTAATAGAACACAACTTACCAGAAGCTCCCCAGATCTGTGAAAACACCTTATCATAACTCGCTCTGTTCTTCATTTCTTGTTGAAGTCTCGTTACCAGGTCCATCCGTGAGCCTTTGGGGTCTATGCCACACTGTCGGCACAGAGCACGCACAGCTTCCATCTATAATGAACATTAGTATAGTTGGTCTGGCGTGGTTCAAAAACACACATCTTTGACAAAACTGACAAAAATTGACTTAAGTTCAGTACCTTGAGCTTAAGAAGTTCATCAGTCAGTCGGTCCTCTGTGAGGTTAAACTCAGATTCCTCCTTTGCACTACAAGCAGAATACACTTCTTTGTATTCAGTGTTGAGTACAACATCCCTATCTCTTGTGTGAGGACCAATCCACGGAGCCCAACTATGGTAACTGGGATGGACGACAAATGGGTTTGACTTGTTGCCTTTAAATGATGTTAGAAAATATTATTAACATAACAGTACATTATTCCACGATAAACAAAGTAAATGCTAGAATACTGTCATCCCACCTAGAACATTGTGCGGACTGTACTTACTTGGGACCAACCCACGGCTGATCATTTCAAGGGAAACCATCTCCCAGAAATTTTCAACACTTACCTTTCCATCAAAAGTCTGAGATGGTTCCTCAATGCTGCTCACTAAGGAAAGCAAGACTTAAGTAAGCATGTTCCAAACAGTCATAGCTGGATATGTGGTGCTTGAAACAATGTAAGACTAAGAAAATGAATAAATGTGTTCACTTACCAGGCATGCTAAAAACGCCCTTCTCATGAAGGTCCATCACAACAGATACTGGATGATAACCACACGATACACAAGCATATGTGTAACCGAGGTCTGACAGTGCTTCAAAGCTTAAATAAGCCTGCAGGACCCTTTCCCTGGATGGATAGGTTTTACCAGAGGTCTTCTCCAACACATCCATGGCACTCCCTACTGCCTGATGAGTCTGTGAAATTGATGTATGACATTTAAAGGCTTTACAATATATTATTTTGATAAAGTATTCGTAATTGTTTTAAATGATTAAAACAACAGAACATGGTTCCTACCTGAAGTGTATTGCGTAGAAAATGGCACATGTATATGGACAGAAGTGTGTGGTCATCGAAATTGTGGACACCATCAGTCCACTCCTGGTATCGATATGCCATACCACACCTGTAGCACCATTTTCTGTACACTGAAATTCCTAATGGACACAAGCACCAGTAAATGTTACACATTTATCTTTCACCATTTTACACTGTGACATGTCTCTATACTTTGCACAGTACTAAAAGCCAGTGTATGAAATTATCTCAGTAAGCATACAAGTGTGAATTGCTGGGAAGGAGGCTAAGCTGCTGATAGTGGAAGTCATGGCTACACTGACATTTACAGTACATGTAGTGAGTAATGAAATGTTAAAATATCGATAATAAATATTTAAATAAAGAGAGAACATACCTTCTATGACATCAGTGATTGTTAGGATTTTAGCCTTAGATGTAATCAGCACAGGTTCGCTTAGAGGAGTGGGCTCTAAACATTCTGAGCAAAAGGTTTCTGATGGTATGAAGTGCACAGGGAAATGAATGGTCTTGACCACGTCTGAGGGGAAAATCGCAGGCAGTTTCTTCTTATGAAAAATGTATTGAACCATCCGCGACAGATTTTTGCCTTCAGGTGAGTATGGAGCTCCTTCTTCTAGGTCAAAACTTTCCATGTCAATTGGAAAATGTTCTGTGATGTTCTCCTCCACACTTCTGGTTTTTCTGAAGAGTGCCTGGTCTGTTTCAAATAAATGCCACTTGGCAACATATTTAGGTATGCATGACTGCCTTGGGTTCGCGCAAGGACAATGCCATGAAATGATTTTAGAATTGTACCTTACCACCACTCTGCCAAGCCGGCTGTAATAGGAGATAGTTGACTCGTATACAGAAATGTGCTTTTTGTAGGGGGGTCCACACACAGTCACCAGACAGGACAACGGGACTCCTGCATCATTTGCTTCTCTCTGACGTACCAAACACCTTTCCTTTTTGTCTTCCCCAAACCACTTGTCATGTACCATCACCTGCAAAACATCCTCTGTAAGTGATGGAGTGTCCATTCTGGCTGGAGGGCAGTACACGAGGGACTGAATGTGGTGGCACTCAAATGGACGAAGGTTTGACCTCTCTGCAAACTCTGCATTAATTCTGCAGATATCCAGCTCACACATTGTTTTTTGTTCAGGACCCCATGTCCTTTTAATGACACGTACTGGTGTGCTGGGTGCTATAAAAGACTTTGCTACTGCAAACACTCCATTTGTGTAATCAACACACTGAGCACTGAGGTGGTTCTGTGCCGTAATGTCCATTTTGATGGGAGTGTGACGTCTTCGAAGATGTATCCGTAGGTTCCGTCTATTAAGGATTAGGCCACAGCTAGTACACTTCACTGTTTTCTGCTTTCTTTGGGTGAGAGGGTGGTAGTGCTGGTGCTGCTGAGGAGCCAGGATCAGAGGAACATGAAGAAAGTGAGGGGTGGAGGATGGGGACTGGGGGAGGGGGACATGCAGCTTCAGAAGCAGTAAAGGAGGGAGCAGGAGAGGCGGGAGGTGACTGATGCGCTTCCGTTGTGGTTGGCTTGGTTTCACTGATGCATTGGGATACATGATGTTTAAACTGGTCTTTGCGTATTATTGTTTGGCTGCAATAAAGACAATGAAAGTGTCCTGTGGGTCTGCAATAATTGTTGCATTTGCTGATGAAGAAACCTGCAAGACGGCAACATGAAGACCAAAGCTATCAACAGAAAAGAAAGGTATACACAGAACGGGACTGGGGGAGTGAGGTCAGGAGTAGCTGATCAGAAAGTTACAGTGTCAAACAAAACACAAACATAGGTAAATTAGCTTACCAATATTCACATGACTTCAGGGACTCCCACTAAGGAACTCCACATCATTTTGTCTATCTTGATTGTAAGAAGTGCATTCTACATTTAAGCATGTGTATGTTTTAAAACCACCAAAATCAATAGACCAATAAACATCATTAGGAATTACCTCTATGCTGTACTGCATGTCTCACGTGGCTCTGAATGTGTGTTGTAAATTTGAATTGTTGGTCAGTTGCATAAGTGCAGCATGGGCATCTGAACACACCGTCTAGGCAAAACCTTGTTGCATCAGGACTGGCCTGTAAATGCGTTGGATGCTTTAAAACATAAACAATAAAACATTGTGTAAACTTACTGTTACTCTGAGGTGCACGCTCATTCTAACAACATAACATGCATGCAGAAGTAATGCAGCTTGTAAGGTTATCAGGCTGTGATATCGATAAAATATCTTATAGAGCATTCATATCATCAGCATTAACTTGAGTATCCTGAGCATCATAATATAGCCTAAACATCTGCATAATTAACAATCATAATATACTATTTTTACATAAATACCATTGAGGTTGTTGGTGTAATTTAATAATATATCGGTCACATACTCCATAACTCTTAATAAAACAATTCGGTCATCATAATCAGAAAAACTCAAAAGCACCTGTCGTAGTCTGTTTTCTACATATGCATTTGTGATAAATATTTTGCAATATTGTCATATAATTTTTAGGACATAAGGCCCAGACCTGCGGTCCCTGAAACAAAAGAGAAACAACCTAGCAGCAAAACGTACCGTCTGCGTTTTCTAGTGTTACGCCCTAAAACAAAACATATATACATGATTTATTTATTCAAATTTCATTTTAGTCTATTCAATGTGTTACCCTTCTCATGTTCTGAATCTAAGGGCATTTCAAGTCCGGAAATTTTAACTAGAGACACAATATTTAAGTAGAGGCATACCCAAGCGAAACAAGAGAAAGTGTGAAACAAGCACAACTACTTTAGCCCAAGTTTTTAAAAATGAGAAAAAGCCGTAATCAGTTTAACAGTTTTATTTCAATGTCAAAGAGAAAAAAAAACACTTCACCAAAGGCGAAGATCCATCCATAGCGGCTCTGGGTCCCGTCAGCGTAGCACAAAGCTAGCGTGATCTAGGCTGCCATTATCCAAGGAGCAGGGCCAGGCGCGTGCCACCCGTTTGAACAATGCGGGCGAAATAACTGCCTTATGGGATGCGAAGCTTGCGCATGCGCAGTGACGCAGACGCGCCTTTCAAAATGGCGGCGGCAGCAACACACGCGAAAGATCGATCTCCTGTATTTTCTTAGTTTTATTCTAAACAAGATGCCCCGATTTCATTTAAATACATTTAATAGCTGTAGGAACTAGTGAGCGGTATTTAGCAACATGCTATGTTAGAATAATGCCATCAAACGTGTCTGTTAAGCATATCACAGCGGACATACACGGAGGAAACATGGGGTAGAATCAAACAGGCCACAGGCTTTGAGATAGGCTGGCTCCCCAAGCTATTGCCCCCATTTAGCCCGAATGTCATAGACCTCCCCCCCCCCACATCCTGACAAAGATGTATTTAGTTGTATTTTGTTATCAGGGTGATCGTCCGTTCGCAGGCCACTTTGGCCATGTGGTGTAGTCATAAACCGTCGCGGATGTTTACCCGAAACCGGGGCATCAAACAAAGAATAAGGATTCCTTAGACAACCCATTTCAAAATATGGCAGCAACAAACGGAGTGCCCAGTTATTTCAAATAAACCATGACCTTTTTTTTAAAGTATTGAAGCACTTTTCTACCAATGTGAATAATAAACATTTTAGACAAAAAAAATCAACGAATAACACTGGTAATTCGTTGTCAAAATGAGCGTACGGCATTAGCCCAGAAGAGGGGTGGCAATTTGCATATGTGAAAGCCTATGTGAATGAGACACAGGTCCAAAACTTTTAACTAGAGACACAATATTTAAGTAGAGGCATACCCAAGCGAAACAAGAGAAAGTGTGAAACAAGCACAACTACTTTAGCCCAAGTTTTTAAAAATGAGAAAAAGCCGTAATCAGTTTAACAGTTTTATTTCAATGTCAAAGAGAAAAAAAAACACTTCACCAAAGGCGAAGATCCATCCATAGCGGCTCTGGGTCCCGTCAGCGTAGCACAAAGCTAGCGTGATCTAGGCTGCCATTATCCAAGGAGCAGGGCCAGGCGCGTGCCACCCGTTTGAACAATGCGGGCGAAATAACTGCCTTATGGGATGCGAAGCTTGCGCATGCGCAGTGACGCAGACGCGCCTTTCAAAATGGCGGCGGCAGCAACACACGCGAAAGATCGATCTCCTGTATTTTCTTAGTTTTATTCTAAACAAGATGCCCCGATTTCATTTAAATACATTTAATAGCTGTAGGAACTAGTGAGCGGTATTTAGCAACATGCTATGTTAGAATAATGCCATCAAACGTGTCTGTTAAGCATATCACAGCGGACATACACGGAGGAAACATGGGGTAGAATCAAACAGGCCACAGGCTTTGAGATAGGCTGGCTCCCCAAGCTATTGCCCCCATTTAGCCCGAATGTCATAGACCTCCCCCCCCCCCCACACATCCTGACAAAGATGTATTTAGTTGTATTTTGTTATCAGGGTGATCGTCCGTTCGCAGGCCACTTTGGCCATGTGGTGTAGTCATAAACCGTCGCGGATGTTTACCCGAAACCGGGGCATCAAACAAAGAATAAGGATTCCTTAGACAACCCATTTCAAAATATGGCAGCAACAAACGGAGTGCCCAGTTATTTCAAATAAACCATGACCTTTTTTTAAAGTATTGAAGCACTTTTCTACCAATGTGAATAATAAACATTTTAGACAAAAAAAATCAACGAATAACGCTGGTAATTCGTTGTCAAAATGAGCGTACGGCATTAGCCCAGAAGAGGGGTGGCAATTTGCATATGTGAAAGCCTATGTGAATGAGACACAGGTCCCAAACTTTTAACTAGAGACACAATATTTCAGTAGAGGCATACCCAAGCGAAACAAGAGAAAGTGTGAAACAAGCACAACTACTTTAGCCCAAGTTTTTAAAAATGAGAAAAAGCCGTAATCAGTTTAACAGTTTTATTTCAATGTCAAAGAGAAAAAAAAACACTTCACCAAAGGCGAAGATCCATCCATAGCGGCTCTGGGTCCCGTCAGTGTAGCACAAAGCTAGCGTGATCTAGGCTGCCATTATCCAAGGAGCAGGGCCAGGCGCGTGCCACCCGTTTTAACAATGCGGGCGAAATAACTGCCTTATGGGATGCGAAGCTTGCGCATGCGCACTGACGCAGACGCGCATTTCAAAATGGCGGCGGCAGCAACACACGCGAAAGATCGATCTCCTGTATTTTCTTAGTTTTATTCTAAACAAGATGCCCCGATTTCATTTAAATACATTTAATAGCTGTAGGAACTAGTGAGCGGTATTTAGCAACATGCTATGTTAGAATAATGCCATCAAACGTGTCTGTTAAGCATATCACAGCGGACATACACGGAGGAAACATGGGATAGAATCAAACAGGCCACAGGCTTTGAGATAGGCTGGCTCCCCAAGCTATTGCCCCCATTTAGCCCGAATGTCATAGACCTGCCCCGCCCCACATCCTGACAAAGATGTATTTAGTTGTATTTTGTTATCAGGGTGATCGTCCGTTCGCAGGCCACTTTGGCCATGTGGTGTAGTCATAAACCGTCGCGGATGTTTACCCGAAACCGGGGCATCAAACAAAGAATAAGGATTCCTTAGACAACCCATTTCAAAATATGGCAGCAACAAACGGAGTGCCCAGTTATTTCAAATAAACCATGACCTTTTTTTAAAGTATTGAAGCACTTTTCTACCAATGTGAATAATAAACATTTTAGACAAAAAAAATCAACGAATAACGCTGGTAATTCGTTGTCAAAATGAGCGTACGGCATTAGCCCAGAAGAGGGGTGGCAATTTGCATATGTGAAAGCCTATGTGAATGAGACACAGGTCCGAAACTTTTAACTAGAGACACAATATTTAAGTAGAGGCATACCCAAGCGAAACAAGAGAAAGTGTGAAACAAGCACAACTACTTTAGCCCAAGTTTTTAAAAATGAGAAAAAGCCGTAATCAGTTTAACAGTTTTATTTCAATGTCAAAGAGAAAAAAAACACTTCACCAAAGGCGAAGATCCATCGATAGCGGCTCTGGGTCCCGTCAGTGTAGCACAAAGCTAGCGTGATCTAGGCTGCCATTATCCAAGGAGCAGGGCCAGGCGCGCGCTACCGGTTTGAACAATGCGGGCCAAATATCTGCCTTATGGGATGCGAAGCTTGCGCATGCGCACTGACGCAGACGCGCATTTCAAAATGGCGGCGGCAGCAACAAACGCGAAAGATCTATCTACCTGTATTTTCTTAGTTTTATTCTAAACAAGATGCCCCGATTTCATTTAAATACATTTAATAGCTGTAGGAACTAGTGAGCGGTATTTAGCAACATGCTATGTTAGAATAATGCCATCAAACGTGTCTGTTAAGCATATCACAGCGGACATGCACGGAGGAAACATGGGGTAGAATCAAACAGGCCACAGGCTTTGAGATAGGCTGGCTTCCCAAGCTATTGCCCCCATTTAGCCCGAATGTCATAGACCCCCCCACATCCTGACAGAAAGATGTATTTAGTTGTATTTTGTTATCAGGGTGATCGTCCGTTCGCAGGCCACTTTGGCCATATGGTGTAGTCAAACCGTCGCGGATGTTTACCCGAAACCGGGGCATCAAACAAAGAATAAGGATTCCTTGGACAACCCATTTCAAAATATGGCAGCAACAAACGGAGTGCCCAGTTATTTCAAATAAACCATGACGTTTTTTTAAAGTATTGAAGCACTTTTCTACCAATGTGAATAATAAAGTAAACATTTTAGACCAAAAAAAATCAACGAATAACGCTGGTAATTCGTTGTCAAAATGACCGTACGGCATTAGCCCAGAAGAGGGGTGGCAATTTGCATATGTGAAAGCCTATGTGAATGAGACACAGGTCCGAAACTTTTAACTAGAGACACAATATTTAAGTAGAGGCATACCCAAGCGAAACAAGAGAAAGTGTGAAACAAGCACAACTATTTTAGCGGTGAGGGTAAAATGCGGACCGTTTACAAACAGCGGATTCCGTGTTTAATGGTGTTGAGCCAATGTTTTCTAGCCATTTAAGAAAGGCAGCAAAGGTTTTTTTATACCTTTAAACATTAACAAAAACCACTAATGTCTTTTCTTTAAAATTTTCAAGTCTATTTCTGTCTGGTTTTTCGCGATAAGTTGCGTGAACGCCTCAGTTAGTGTGTTTTGGGGGCTTGGATACACATCGAGGTCCTGACAGAAATAATTATGTCTGCTTTCACAGACCTAAAGTTAAACTTTAAAGCCCATCGGCGTGTGTGTGTGTGTGTGTGTGCTTGTGCACATGAGCACAAGCACATGGTTCAATGTAACTGTAGCAGCTTATTCCATTCATTCATTGTGCACATACACACATACACTCACCTAAAGGATTATTAGGAACACCATACTAATATGGTGTTTGACCCCCTTTCGCCTTCAGAACTGCCTTAATTCTACGTGGCATTGATTCAACAAGGTGCTGAAAGCATTCTTTAGAAATGTTGGCCCATATTGATAGGATAGCATCTTGCAGTTGATGGAGATTTGTGGGATGCACATCCAGGGCACGAAGCTCCCGTTCCACCACATCCCGAAGATGCTCTATTAGGTTGAGATCTGGTGACTGTTGGGGCCATTGTAGTACAGTGAACTCATTGTCATGTTCAAGAAACCAATTTGAAATGATTCGAGCTTTGTGACATGGTGCATTATCCTCCTGGAAGTAGCCATCAGAGGTTGGGTACATGGTGGTCATAAAGGGATGGACATGGTCAGAAACAATGCTCAGGTAGGCCGTGGCATTTAAACGATGCCCAATTGGCACTAAGGGGCCCAAAGTGTGCCAAGAAAACATCCCCCACACCATTACACCACCAGCAGCAGCCTGCACAGTGGTAACAAGGCATGATGGATCCATGTTCTCATTCTGTTTACGCCAAATTCTGACTCTACCATTTGAATGTCTCAACAGAAATCGAGACTCATCAGACCAGGCAACATTTTTCCAGTCTTCAACTGTCCAATTTTGGTGAGCTCGTGCAAATTGTAGCCTCTTTTTCCTATTTGTAGTGGAGATGAGTGGTACCCGGTGCGGTCTTCTGCTGTTGTAGCCCATCCACCTCAAGGTTGTGCGTGTTGTGGCTTCACAAGTGCTTTGCTGGATACCTCGGTTGTAACGAGTGGTTATTTCAGCCAAAGTTGCTCTTCTATCAGCTTGAATCAGTCGGACCATTCTCCTCTGACCTCTAGCATCAACAAGGCATTTTCGCCCACAGGACTGCCGCATACTGGATGTTTTTCCCTTTGCACACCATTCTTTGTAAACCCTAGAAATGGTTGTGCGTGAAAATCCCAGTAACTGAGCAGATTGTGAAATACTCAGACCGGCCCGTCTGGCACCAACAACCATGCCACGCTCAAAATTGCTTAAATCACCTTTCTTTCCCATTCTGGCATTCAGTTTGGAGTTCAGGAGATTGTCTTGACCAGGACCACACCCCTAAATGCATTGAAGCAACTGCCATGTGATTGGTTGATTCAGGGCTCTAGACTAACTTTTTGCACTGGTGCGCCTAACTTTTTTTCTTAGGTGCACCAGCACAAAAGTTAGGTGCACCCAAATTTTCAACCGCATCACATTTAACACCGCAGTTTTACAAGTTCACTTTATTTATTTATTTATTTATTTGTTTGTTTGTTTTTTAATCGCTGTCCATATAGGCAATATTGACTTGTAAATGATTAACTAACAATCTGGTCAATATAAAGTTCTTTATTTGAAGGCAAGCACAATTCTACAAGAAAGGTAACTTACTGAAAAAGTGTTGGTGCTTAAAGTGCTTTACTGAGCTGAAATTTAAACTTAAAAAATCTCAAGATAAATTACCTAAAAAGAAAATCTAAATTAAGTGTTTTAAGGGCTTCAAACTGAACATCTCATGGCTCAATGTCTTATGGACTATCCTCCATTGCAGTCACATGCCCCTCGGATGGCCAACTCCTGTAGTTTGGCCTTCTTGATCTTTGGCCTTGACTAAACCAGCTGGCCACACTCTCTCTAGCATCAAAATCTTCCAGACTTGGCCCCTCTACACTGATTCTTATCAGATCTTCCACTGTGTCTGAATGAAGGGATGCTCTAGTGTCTGATTTGATCCTCTTCTGTGCAGAGAACCCTCTCTCACAAACTGCAGCTGAGACAGGGAGGACCAGCATAATATGTACAAGGTGCAGGATGTTCTGAGAAAAAAAAATACATTCAAGAATTTATTTAAGCAATGTGTGTACGATAGCAAAACTGACACAATCTTACAAGAACATTAACAAAAACTGACCTTGTACTCTGAACAGTAGGGCTCTCTGGTCAACATGAGCTCCCAAAGGCTGAGGTAGGTCTTGTCTTTGAACATCCTGGCAATTAACAGCTTCAAGCCTACAAACTTCTTTTGCAAGCTCAGTGATTACACCATTTCTGAAAATGATGATTACACAGCTAATCAGTGTTCACATGAACAAAATATCTACCAACAGCACACATAATATTGTAGTAATCCACCAGCTACCTTCTCAGGACTGTGGAGAAGTGATCCAATAGAAATGCAAGGTCATCAGCACCATGGTCCACTAAGTCCTCTTGGTTCTCTGGCCAGCTATCATGATTGAAAATTTTGAAGCATTTGACAGCCTTAGTTGTGTCAGACTCAGAAGCACTCTCCCCTGTTGTAAGAACAAATACATTTTAGTAAATGAGTAACAATATTTCTTATCTACATGTGTTTATAAGACAGGTGACTACACTTGCCTAGGAGGCTACTGAATCTTGCTTTCAGATGTTTTACAGTGGATTTGATTGTTGCATCCATTACTCCTGCCAGCTTTGATGCCTCTCCTTTGAGTGTTATTGTCTGTGTGTTGCATGAACCATAAATAGAGATTGTGAGTTAGATATTAGAAATATTTGTAAAAATGGACTGTTCTAGGAGACAAAACCATACATATACCTGGAATTTGTAGATTGCCATTTCACCCTCATCCTGCTGTTGCCTTCTCTGCAGCCTCATGTCAGCCAGGAACTCTGACAGTTGTCCATTAGGCTTGGGTCTCACAACCATTGCCTCTGTGGTCACCAGCAGTTTTTCAAGGCCGCAAACTGCCTGTTTAGATATAACAGTGCAGTATTATTAACACAGCTGAAGATGACCACAAACACAATTCAAATTTACACATCCCACATTCATCTCCCTTACCTGAGGTAGGATGATCTCATTCCTCTGAAGTAGGAGGCTAAACTTACTAATGCCACTGAACACGTCTGCAATAAAATGGCAAAAGGCCACAAAAGTGGCATCTTCCATTGATTTCTTAACCTGTATCATACAACAGTAAAAAATAGTCACATAGAACACTGATGAACTAAATTCCTAAAAAAAAATAAAATGAAAGGAATATTCTGAAAGAATGCACTGGCCTTTGTAGCTCAGCCTGCAATGTCTGCATTGGCAGAGGAGCCTGCCAAATGGTCCACATGGTAGTACACAGCAGTGAACTGTCCTGGTTTAAGAAAGGTCTCCAGGGCCCTTGAAACATGTGGGAGCCACCTTGTCCCCTTCACCCCACTGGGCATCAGCACATTTACCCCCAAGTCAGCCCCAACGACCCTGAGCTCTCTCATTGATTTTGGGCTGAAATGGTAGGTCTTCCAAATTAAATGTAGAAGGTCGTACAATTGCCCCATCATTGGATTGTCCCTCTGCACTGACAACATTGCCAATTCCAATCTGAAAAGATAGTCAAATTTTAAATTTAGGTACATCTACATTTAAATGAAAAAAACTCACAGTGACTTTAGGGTGTCAGTCATACCTTATCTTCTAGTCTTACCTGTGAGGCATACAGTGGAAAGGCACAATATGGTCACCTGCCTCTTGCTGCAGAAGTGCTATGACACCCCCTTTGCTGCCCAAATTAACAGCAGCACCATCAGCACCCAGAGCAATGATTTTCTCCAGCCAGTTACTGCACTGGTCCCCAAGAGCAGCAAATGCTTTCTTTGAGGCAGCATAAATTCCTAATTAAACAAATAAAAACGATAATACCATTTACTACCCAGATCAAGAGTTTATAATGCAGTCTATTTATTTATTTTTTCATTTTTAAGTATAAGAATATTATGGTTAATGCAGTAACGAGACGGTAGGCATATTATTGACATAGGCTCCATGACATGACATGGCTTACCTTGGGCATGAGCATGCTCGACCTCAATGTGTCCAATAAGTAAGTATATTCACCGGTCTTCCTCTCCTCAAGATACGACCGTACACAATGACGCATTCCTTTGTGGCGATATCTGTGTCTCCGTCGATCAGGAATGCCATGTACGCACTGTTCGCAATTTGCACAGACGTCTTTTTTTTCAATGTATCTGCGATGACTCCTATAAATTGGGCGCACGCGACACCATTGCTGTACGTCAGGTTTACGTTCAAGCCATTTTTCTTCATAAGAATTATTTCGGACTTGAATTTAGTGAAGGGAAGTTCTTCTTTTGCAATATTGTAGGCAACGTTAAACTTAATTATCATCTCGGCCTCGTCTGATGATCTGTTCGCTGCTGCCTGCCGCTGAAAGGCAGCGGGGAGAGGGGACACTTGAGCAGTGCATTTATCGCGGCATGTAATGTGTTTTATAGATGCATTGTGCTTTTTCAGCGTTTCAATTCTAAATGTATTAGAACCAGTCACAAATGCACTACTGCCGGCCATGGTCTTCCCACACTCTTTACAGTAAATACAGTGCATTATATTATCGGCTTTACTGTATCTTAGCCAGGGAAACTGGTCAAGCCACTCTTTTCGAAATGTATACACTTTACCCCTTTTAATTTCAGTGGGCTCGGACTCGATCGTATGTGGCTCATTATCTAATGCCGTCTCCGGACCAGGGCTTGCTATAACTTGGGAGGTTGATGGCTCCGTGTCAGAGCATTGGTTATGATTTTCGGACGGATCAGGCCCTAACTTAACATTCTTAACGAAAAAGCTGTCAATCGTTCTTTTCATCTTCTCTCATAATCCGCGGCTACATCCACTGTTTACCTGATGGGCTACTCACCTCTCTCTGTCTGACTACATAACATGCATTTTCAAACGTACACACACGTACAGGAATATCTGGACCACGGCCAATCAGAGGGGGGGCGGGATCCGCCCTTCACTATCTCTGATTGGTTTAGACCACGATATGGGCCTAATGTGTGTCTGTTGTTGAACAACAGGGAGACTTTAAGAGTCACGGAGTTTCGTTTTTTTTTCCCCCTCGAATGGCTGGTCGCACCGGTGCAACCTTTGATTTTTTTTAGTCACACCATTGAGAAATTAGGTCGCACGTGCGACCAGATTGGTCGCACTCTAGAGCCCTGTGATTAGATAATTGCATTAATGAGAAATTGAACAGGTGTTCCTAATAATCCTTTAGGTGAGTGTATATGCTATGTCGAGATCTCCTGGGGAAATCAAGAGTGTTGCCCACAAACATTGTTCAGCTTTTGGCCTAACATGGTCCTTACGTGTTTTAAAGTTGCGTGAAGTGGAGTGAGGAGCATTCTGAACATCAAACTATTTTAAGATAAATTGTCTATAACAGGAAATTTAGTTTCTCAATTTATTTCTTATATATTATTTTGTTAATTATTGAGTTCAAAGTTTTGTAGTAAATGGTGATATTGCCATCAATTTGGTGATAATGTGAGCCAAACATTTCTCGAAAATGACATTTGCATAAGTAAAACATTCTGAAATTATATTTCTATTTTATTCTGCTGCTGCTTAGATGTTAACATCTCTGTCTCTCTCTCTCTCTCTCTCTCTCTCTCTCACTCTCACTCTCTCCAGGACAGTGAAAGTATAGCTTACAAGCCGCTGTATCCTGGTGTACCTCTTTCAAAAGGAGAAAATACAGTATATTGATGTCCAGTCTGTTACGACATATTTTAACCAGTGAATCCCTGATTCACTTATTAGAAATGTTTAACATAATGTTGCCTGATCTTATCCCATCTTCACATTACCTTTTCCACGAAGAATTTGCAAGTTCATCAAAATGTAAAGTTCACTTTTATTGTGAAATCTGTCTAAAATACCTTGGCATTAGACTGTGGGCGTATCCGTTGTTCTGATTGGTCGAGGGGTTTTTGGCCAATTGGTATCAAAGATGCTTATGCCACGTGTTGCCAAGTATACCTGGCTGCAGCCAGCAGGAGGGCCTACCCTACGTCACCCCACGAGTCTACCTGAGTGCTGCTGCTGACCATGTCCATCCCTTTATGACCACAGTCTACCTGAGTGCTGCCGCTGACCATGTCCATCACATTATGACCAGTCTACCTGAGTGCTGCTGCTGACCATGTCCATCCCTTTATGACCACAGTCTACCTGAGTTCTGCCGCTGACCGTGTCCATCCCTTTATGACCGCAGTCTACCTGAGTGCTGCCGCTGACCGTGTCCATCACATTATGACCGCAGCCTACCTGAGTGCTGCTGCTGACCATGTCCATCACATTATGACCGCAGCCTACCTGAGTTCTGCCGCTGACCGTGTCCATCCCTTTATGACCACAGTCTACCTGAGTGCTGCCGCTGACCGTGTCCATCCCTTTATGACCGCAGTCTACCTGAGTGCTGCCGCTGACCGTGTCCATCACATTATGACCGCAGCCTACCTGAGTGCTGCTGCTGACCATGTCCATCACATTATGACCGCAGCCTACCTGAGTTCTGCCGCTGACCGTGTCCATCCCTTTATGACCACAGTCTACCTGAGTGCTGCCGCTGACCGTGTCCATCCCTTTATGACCGCAGTCTACCTGAGTGCTGCCGCTGACCGTGTCCATCCCTTTATGACCACAGTCTACCTGAGTGCTGCCGCTGACCGTGTCCATCCCTTTATGACCGCAGTCTACCTGAGTGCTGCTGCTGACCGTGTCCATCCCTTTATGACCACAGTCTGCCTGAGTTCTGCCGCTGACCGTGTCCATCCCTTTATGACCGCAGTCTACCTGAGTGCTGCCGCTGACCGTGTCCATCCCATTATGACCAGTCTACCTGAGTGCTACTGCTGACCGTGTCCATCCCTTTATGAACAGTCTACCTGAGTGCTGCCGCTGACCGTGTCCATCCCTTTATGACCACAGCCTACCTGAGTGCTGCCGCTGACCGTGTCCATCCCTTTATGACCACAGCCTACCTGAGTGCTGCCGCTGACCGTGTCCATCCCTTTATGACCACAGTCTACCTGAGTGCTGCCGCTGACCGTGTCCATCCCTTTATGACCAGTCTACCTGAGTGCTGCCGATGACCGTGTCCATCCCTTTATGACCACAGCCTACCTGAGTGCTGCCGCTGACCGTGTCCATCACATTATGACCACAGTCTACCTGAGTGCTGCCGCTGACCGTGTCCATCCCTTTATGACCACAGCCTACCTGAGTGCTGCTGCTGACCGTGTCCATCCCTTTATGACCACAGTCTACCTGAGTGCTGCCGCTGACCGTGTCCATCCCTTTATGACCAGTCTACCTGAGTACTGCCGCTGACCGTGTCCATCCCTTTATGACCACAGCCTACCTGAGTGCTGCCGCTGACCGTGTCCATCCCTTTATGACCGCAGTCTACCTGAGTGCTGCCGCTGACCGTGTCCATCACATTATGACCGCAGCCTACCTGAGTGCTGCTGCTGACCATGTCCATCACATTATGACCGCAGCCTACCTTAGTGCTGCCGCTGACCGTGTCCATCCCTTTACGACCGCAGCCTACCTGAGTGCTGCCGCTGACCGTGTCCATCCCTTTATGACCGCAGCCTACCTGAGTTCTGCTGCTGACCGTATCCATCTCTTTATGACCACAGTCTACCTGAGTGCTGCCGCTGACCGTGTCCATCCCTTTATGACCTCAGTGTACCTGAGTGCTGCCGCTGACCGTGTCCATCCCTTTATGACCGCAGCCTACCTGAGTGCTGCTGCTGACCATGTCCATCACATTATGACCGCAGCCTACCTGTGTGCTGCCGCTGACCGTGTCCATCCCTTTATGAACAGTCTACCTGAGTGCTGCCGCTGACCGTGTCCATCCCTTTATGACCACAGCCTACCTGAGTGCTGCTGCTGACCGTATCCATCCCTTTATGACCACAGTCTACCTGAGTGCTGCTGCTGACCGTATCCATCCCTTTATGACCACAGTCTACCTGAGTGCTGCCGCTGACCGTGTCCATCCCTTTATGACCACAGCCTACCTGAGTGCTGCTGCTGACCGTATCCATCCCTTTATGACCACAGTCTACCTGAGTGCTGCCGCTGACCGTGTCCATCCCTTTATGACCGCAGCCTACCTGAGTGCTGCCGCTGACCGTGTCCATCCCTTTATGACCGCAGTCTACCTGAGTGCTGCCGCTGACCGTGTCAATCTCTTTATGACCACAGTCTACCTGGCTGCTGCCGCTGACCGTGTCCATCCCTTTATGACCGCAGCCTACCTGAGTGCTGCTGCTCACCGTATCCATCTCTTTTTGACCACAGTCCACCTGTGTGCTGCCGCTGACCGTGTCCATCACATTATGACCAGTCTACCTGAGTGCTGCCGCTGACCGTGTCCATCCCTTTATGACCCCAGTCTACCTGAGTGCTGCCGCTGACCGTGTCCATCACTTTATGACCGCAGTCTACCTGAGTGCTGCCGCTGACCGTGTCCATCCCTTTATGACCACAGCCTACCTGAGTGCTGCTGCTGACCGTGTCCATCCCTTTATGACCGCAGCCTACCTGAGTGCTGCCGCTGACCGTGTCCATCCCTTTATGACCACAGCCTACCTGAGTGCTGCCGCTGACCGTGTCCATCCCTTTATGACCACAGTCTACCTGAGTGCTGCCGCTGACCGTGTCCATCCCTTTATGACCAGTCTACCTGAGTGCTGCCGATGACCGTGTCCATCCCTTTATGACCACAGCCTACCTGAGTGCTGCCGCTGACCGTGTCCATCCCATTATGACCACAGTCTACCTGAGTGCTGCCGCTGACCGTGTCCATCCCTTTATGACCACAGCCTACCTGAGTGCTGCTGCTGACCGTGTCCATCCCTTTATGACCACAGTCTACCTGAGTGCTGCCGCTGACCGTGTCCATCCCTTTATGACCAGTCTACCTGAGTACTGCCGCTGACCGTGTCCATCCCTTTATGACCACAGCCTACCTGAGTGCTGCCGCTGACCGTGTCCATCCCTTTATGACCGCAGTCTACCTGAGTGCTGCCGCTGACCGTGTCCATCCCTTTATGACCGCAGCCTACCTGAGTGCTGCCGCTGACCGTGTCCATCCCTTTATGACCGCAGTCTACCTGAGTGCTGCCGCTGACCGTGTCCATCCCTTTATGAGCAGTCTACCGTAGTGCAGCCGCTGACCGTGTCCATCCCTTTATGACCGCAGCCTACGTGAGTGCTGCCGCTGACCGTGTCCATCCCTTTATGACCGCAGCCTACCTGAGTTCTGCTGCTGACCGTGTCCATCCCTTTATGACCGCAGCCTACCTGAGTGCTGCCGCTGACCGTGTCAATGTCTTTATGACCACAGTCTACCTGAGTGCTGCCGCTGACCGTGTCCATCACATTATGACCGCAGCCTACCTGAGTGCTGCCGCTGACCGTGTCCATCCCTTTATGACAAGTCTACCTTAGTGCTGCCGCTGACCGTGTCCATCCCTTTATGACCAGTCTACCTTAGTGCTGCCGCTGACCGTGTCCATCCCTTTATGACCGCAGCCTACCTGAGTTCTGCCGCTGACCGTGTCCATCCCTTTATGACCGCAGCCTACCTGAGTGCTGCCGCTGACCGTGTCCATCCCTTTATGACCGCAGCCTACCCGAGTGCTGCCGCTGACCGTGTCCATCCCTTTATGACCACAGTCTACCTGATTGCTGCCGCTGACCGTGTCCATCCCTTTATGACCAGTCTACCTTTATGCTGCCGCTGACCGTGTCCATCCCTTTATGACCGCAGTCTACCTGAGTGCTGCCGCTGACCGTGTCCATCCCTTTATGACCGCAGCCTACCTGAGTGCTGCCGCTGACCGTGTCCATCCCTTTATGACCGCAGCCTACCTGAGTTCTGCCGCTGACCGTGTCCATCCCTTTATGACCGCAGCCTACCTGAGTGCTGCCGCTGACCGTGTCCATCCCTTTATGACCGCAGTCTACCTGAGTGCTGCCGCTGACCGTGTCCATCCCTTTATGACCGCAGCCTACCTGAGTGCTGCCGCTGACCGTGTCCATCACATTATGACCGCAGCCTACCTGAGTGCTGCCGCTGACCGTGTCCATCCCTTTATGACAAGTCTACCTTAGTGCTGCCGCTGACCGTGTCCATCCCTTTATGACCAGTCTACCTGAGTTCTGCCGCTGACCGTGTCCATCCCTTTATGACCGCAGCCTACCTGAGTGCTGCCGCTGACCGTGTCCATCCCTTTATGACCGCAGTCTACCTGAGTGCTGCCGCTGACCGTGTCCATCCCTTTATGACCGCAGCCTACCTGAGTGCTGCCGCTGACCGTGTCCATCACATTATGACCGCAGCCTACCTGAGTGCTGCCGCTGACCGTGTCCATCCCTTTATGACAAGTCTACCTTAGTGCTGCCGCTGACCGTGTCCATCCCTTTATGACCAGTCTACCTTAGTGCTGCCGCTGACCGTGTCCATCCCTTTATGACCGCAGCCTACCTGAGTTCTGCTGCTGACCGTGTCCATCCCTTTATGACCGCAGCCTACCTGAGTGCTGCCGCTGACCGTGTCCATCCCTTTATGACCGCAGTCTACCTGAGTGCTGCCGCTGACCGTGTCCATCCCTTAATGAGCAGTCTACCGTAGTGCAGCCGCTGACCGTGTCCATCCCTTAATGAGCAGTCTACCTAAGTGCTGCCGCTGACCGTGTCCATCCCTTTATGACCGCAGCCTACCTGAGTGCTGCCGCTGACCGTGTCCATCCCTTTATGACCGCAGCCTACCTGAGTTCTGCCGCTGACCGTGTCCATCCCTTTATGACCACAGCCTACCTGAGTGCTGCCGCTGACCGTGTCCATCCCTTAATGAGCAGTCTACCTAAGTGCTGCCGCTGACCGTGTCCATCCCTTTATGACCGCAGCCTACCTGAGTTCTGCCGCTGACCGTGTCCATCCCTTTATGACCAGTCTACCTTAGTGCTGCCGCTGACCGTGTCCATCCCTTTATGACCGCAGCCTAAATGAGTGCTGCCGTTGACCGTGTCCATCCCTTTATGACCGCAGCCTAACTGAGTTCTGCTGCTGACCGTGTCCATCCCTTTATGACCACAGCCTACATGAGTGCTGCCGCTGACCGTGTCCATCTCTTTATGACCGCAGCCTACCTGAGTGCTGCCGCTGACCGTGTCCATCCCTTTATGACCGCAGCCTACATGAGTGCTGCCGCTGACCGTGTCCATCCCTTTATGACCGCAGCCTACCTGAGTGCTGCCGCTGACCGTGTCCATCCCTTTATGACCGCAGCCTACCTGAGTGCTGCTGCTGACCATGTTCATCACATTATGACCGCAGCCTACCTGTGTGCTGCTGCTGACCATGTCCATCCCTTTATGACCACAGTCTACCTGAGTTCTGCCGCTGACCGTGTCCATCCCTTTATGACCACAGCCTACATGAGTGCTGCCGCTGACCGTGTCCATCCCTTTATGACCAGTCTACCTTAGTGCTGCCGCTGACCGTGTCCATCCCTTTATGACCAGTCTACCTTAGTGCTGCCGCTGACCGTGTCCATCCCTTTATGACCGCAGTCTACCTGAGTGCTGCCACTGACCGTGTCCATCCCTTTATGACCAGTCTACCTTAGTGGTGCCGCTGACCGTGTCCATCCCTTTACGACCGCAGCCTACCTGAGTGCTGCCGCTGACCGTGTCCATCCCTTTATGACCGCAGCCTACCTGAGTTCTGCTGCTGACCGTATCCATCTCTTTATGACCACAGTCTACCTGAGTGCTGCCGCTGACCGTGTCCATCCCTTTATGACCTCAGTGTACCTGAGTGCTGCCGCTGACCGTGTCCATCCCTTTATGACCGCAGCCTACCTGAGTGCTGCTGCTGACCATGTCCATCACATTATGACCGCAGCCTACCTGTGTGCTGCTGCTGACCATGTCCATCCCTTTATGACCACAGTCTACCTGAGTTCTACCGCTGACCGTGTCCATCCCTTTATGACCGCAGCCTACCTGAGTGCTGCCGCTGACCGTGTCCATCCCTTTTTGACCAGTCTACCTTAGTGCTGCCGCTGACCGTGTCCATCCCTTTATGACCAGTCTACCTGAGTGCTGCCGCTGACCGTGTCCATCCCTTTATGACCGCAGCCTACCTGAGTGCTGCTGCTGACCGTGTCCATCCCTTTATGACCGCAGTCTACCTGAGTGCTGCCGCTGACCGTGTCCATCCCTTTATGACCAGTCTACCTTAGTGCTGCCGCTGACCGTGTCCATCCCTTTACGACCGCAGCCTACCTGAGTGCTGCCGCTGACCGTGTCCATCCCTTTATGACCGCAGCCTACCTGAGTTCTGCTGCTGACCGTATCCATCTCTTTATGACCACAGTCTACCTGAGTGCTGCCGCTGACCGTGTCCATCCCTTTATGACCTCAGTGTACCTGAGTGCTGCCGCTGACCGTGTCCGTCCCTGTATGACCGCAGCCTACCTGAGTGCTGCTGCTGACCATGTCCATCACATTATGACCGCAGCCTACCTGTGTGCTGCTGCTGACCATGTCCATCCCTTTATGACCAGTCTACCTTAGTGCTGCCGCTGACCGTGTCCATCCCTTTATGACCAGTCTACCTTAGTGCTGCCGCTGACCGTGTCCATCCCTTTATGACCGCAGCCTACCTGAGTGCTGCTGCTGACCGTATCCATCTCTTTATGACCACAGTCTACCTGAGTGCTGCCGCTGACCGTGTCCATCACATTATGACCGCAGTCTACCTGAGTGCTGCTGCTGACCGTGTCCATCTCTTTATGACCACAGTCTACCTGAGTGCTGCCGCTGACCGTGTCCATCTCTTTTTGACCACAGTCTACCTGAGTGCTGCCGCTGACCGTGTCCATCCCTTTATGACCTCAGCGTACCTGAGTGCTGCCGCTGACCGTGTCCATCCCTTTATGACCTCAGCGTACCTGAGTGCTGCCGCTGACCGTGTCCATCCCTTTATGACCAGTCTACCTGAGTGCTGCCGCTGACCGTGTCCATCTCTTTTTGACCACAGTCTACCTGAGTGCTGCCGCTGACCGTGTCCATCCCTTTATGACCTCAGCGTACCTGAGTGCTGCCGCTGACCGTGTCCATCCCTTTATGACCGCAGTCTACCTGAGTGCTGCCGCTGACCGTGACCATCCCTTTATGACCGCAGCCTACCTGAGTGCTGCCGCTGACCGTGTCCATCCCTTTATGACCGCAGCCTACCTGAGTGCTGCCGCTGACCGTGTCCATCCCTTTATGACCGCAGCCTACCTGAGTTCTGCTGCTGACCGTGTCCATCCCTTTATGACCAGTCTACCTTAGTGCTGCCGCTGACCGTGTCCATCCCTTTATGACCGCAGCCTACCTGAGTGCTGCCGCTGACCGTGTCCATCCCTTTATGACCGCAGCCTACCTGAGTTCTGCTGCTGACCGTGTCCATCCCTTTATGACCGCAGCCTACCTGAGTGCTGCTGCTGACCGTGTCCATCCCTTTATGACCGCAGCCTACCTGAGTTCTGCTGCTGACCGTGTCCATCCCTTTATGACCGCAGCCTACCTGAGTTCTGCCGCTGACCGTGTCCATCCCTTTATGACCGCAGTCTACCTGAGTGCTGCCGCTGACCGTGTCCATCCCTTTATGACCAGTCTACCTGAGTGCTGCCGCTGACCGTGTCCATCCCTTTATGACCACAGCCTACATGAGTGCTGCCACTGACCGTGTCCATCCCTTTATGACCAGTCTACCTTAGTGCTGCCGCTGACCGTGTCCATCCCTTTATGACCAGTCTACCTGAGTGCTGCCGCTGACCGTGTCCATCCCTTTATGACCACAGCCTACATGAGTGCTGCCACTGACCGTGTCCATCCCTTTATGACCAGTCTACCTGAGTGCTGCCGCTGACCGTGTCCATCCCTTTATGACCGCAGCCTACCTGAATGCTGCCGCTGACCGTGTCCATCTCTTTTTGACCACAGTCTACCTGAGTGCTGCCGCTGACCGTGTCCATCCCTTTATGACCGCAGTCTACCTGAGTGCTGCCGCTGACCGTGACCATCCCTTTATGACCGCAGCCTACCTGAGTGCTGCCGCTGACCGTGTCCATCCCTTTATGACCGCAGCCTACCTGAGTGCTGCCGCTGACCGTGTCCATCCCTTTATGACCGCAGCCTACCTGAGTTCTGCTGCTGACCGTGTCCATCCCTTTATGACCAGTCTACCTTAGTGCTGCCGCTGACCGTGTCCATCCCTTTATGACCGCAGCCTACCTGAGTGCTGCCGCTGACCGTGTCCATCCCTTTATGACCAGTCTACCTTAGTGCTGCCGCTGACCGTGTCCATCCCTTTATGACCAGTCTACCTGAGTGCTGCCGCTGACCGTGTCCATCCCTTTTTGACCAGTCTACCTGAGTGCTGCCGCTGACCGTGTCCATCCCTTTATGACTGTAGGAGCCATTCTTTCGTTTGTTTATTAAACATAATTTAGTTTGTATTTATATTGGAATTATTTATAAATATTGTTGATATTTATTTATTTAATGTTTATATTCATTTGTATTTATTTATTATATAATATATATATTTATTATTGTAATTATTGTAATGAGATGTAATGATTTTTATTATTGCCTGAGTGTATTCCCACCTATAGGGAGGCGATGGTTACAAAAGCAGCTAAGATGACGTGGCCCAGGTGTGAAGGTGCAACGCGAAACAGTCATTGACCGTATTTGCCGTGTGTGATGGTGTCTGCATTTCGGCCAAACTAGATCAAAGTATATTGTGGCTTAAAATATCATAAGAATAAATCTACCCATCAGGAACAGAACTTGGTGTCGTATCCTCATCATTTACGCGTCAGACTTTTGCACCTTCTACCGCCAGGTAGTGGATCACGATCAAAGAAAATTTAGCCTGTTTTTCCACTACAACAAGTCAATGACTTCGCCTAGGACTCCGTGGTGGATTGTTTTTGAACTACTTTGCTTGCAAGTCGTGTGAATGGATTGAAGAAAGCTGACACGATACGCGGGACGCCGTAAATAAAGAAGAGCGTCTCAGCGGAGGTATGTGCTTTAAATCCCAGTAATGCGCATGGATTGTGGAATTTTATGGATATGAGAAGTGTGGAATATTTTGGAATAATAGTCAAACGCCTTGACAAATAATTGGAACGTTTTAAGGGCAAAGTAATTTTACTGGACGTAAATTTGGAACGCAAATCATAAATCGTTTTGTTTCGATTGGAGAATTATTGAAGGTTGTTTGTGAAACTTCAGGATGGCTGAATTAGACACAGACTTAAATATAGACCAATCCGAAAAGGATTTAAATGAAGCAACAACACGACTGCGTCTCTCCCGAGCCGGCAAATTGTCGCATTTAACGCGACGAATGAATATTATTAATACTCTTATGGATGATAATGGATCTGTCGATGAAGTCAAGCAGAATGTGGTGAAGTTCAATGGAATGCTTAAAGAATTCAACGTGCTCCATACTTCATATGTTGAAACCTTGAGCGAAGAGAATAAAAGGGATGATTTTGAGAATTGGTATGAACCCAGAATAGCGGAATTTAATTCTTTTCTTTTAAATGTGTCGAGGTGGATCTCCACGGTGGAACAATCCGAACCTCATGGTGCTGGTCTTTCTGTTAGTCCCAGTCCTGTTGTTCCTGTTGCTTCTGCTATGTCAGCGAGCCATATTTTTTCCGAGGTAAATATACATGTTCCCCTTAAGGATAGCGATATAGATGACGCTGTTTCCTCTGTTAGTAGCCGCCGCTCCAGTAGAGTGAGTAGATCGAGCAAATCAAGTGCCTCAGGTTCAGCGCTCATATGTGCCGGGGCGGAGCGCGCTGCATTACTGGCCAAGGCTGCAAGGCTGCAGGAAAAGCATGCTTTAGCAAAGGAACAAGAACAGCTTAGCCAGAAAAAGGAAGGACTTAGAAAAAGAAGAGAAACACTTGACCTGCATACAGAACTGGCAGCAAATACAGCAAAAATCGAATACCTCAGGACTGCAGTATTTTCTGTTTCTGGAAATAATGCAAAAAGGGGGCAAACAGATGCAATGAATGAGTATTTTGATGCAGCACAGAAAGCATCACAGTCTGATGCTATCAGAGAACTAGTCACACGGCCTAAACGTGGTGTCCAGTCGCAGTTTACTACGGCTCATGGAAGTGGAATTGGTCAACAGCCACGTTCAGAGCCTCTCTTTGGTAGTTCCCAGACTCCTTATACACAGACCATCCATAATATGGAGCAAGTTAATAGTCAAGCAAGTGGTCAGTCAGTTCCTGTAATGAACCTACATCAGGATCTATCCGATGTTCTTAGGAGACAGAATGAGTTGACTAATACTCTTGTCAAACAGAATGTTATTTCCACTTTACCACAAGGAAGTCTTATACCCTTTGATGGGGACATTCTCCAATATAAGTCTTTTGTTCATTCTTTTGAACATAGAATCGAAAGAAAAACTGATGATAATCAAGACAGGTTACAGTTTCTCATTCAATACACCAAGGGACAAGCTCAGGAACTCGTGAAAAGTTGTCAACATATGGATCCAAACAGAGGTTATCAGAAAGCAAAAACATTATTAAAACAACATTATGGACATGAATACAGAATTTCCTGTGCCTATATGGAAAAAGTCTTTAAGTGGCCAGTTATTAAATGTGAAGACTCAAAAGATCTATGTGACTTTGCATTGTTTCTTAGAACCTGTTGTACCGCTATGGAAGAAATGGAGTACATGGGAGAATTTGATACCATCACGAATATGAGGAATATAGTTCTTAAACTCCCATATAAACTCAGGGAAAGGTGGCGTTCAAAGGCTTGTGAGCTGCAATGTACTGGTAGAGTCAGAATGGCTGATCTTGTCTCTTTCATAGAAAATCAAGCCAGACTCATGTCAGATCCCATATTTGGTAATATACAGGACTTGAAGTCTGCTGCCACAAAGCCTAAGGTAATATCAAAACCCAAATTTAAAGAAAGTTTTGCCACAAATGTTAATATGGAATTAAACCAGCAAGATCATAGCATATGTCTGTTCTGTAAAGGTGCCCACGAATTGAAATCATGCTTTAAATTTGAGAAACTTCGACATAAGGAAAAGATCACATTCCTAAGGCAAAATGGAGTCTGTTTTGGATGTTTATTGAAAGCAGGGCATGTGAGTAAAGACTGTACAGGACGTCTTAGTTGTTCCATATGCAAGAAAAATCATCCAAGTATTTTGCACATTAAGACAGAGCAGCCAGTGGTAAAACCTATAATTAATAGTGGGCAGGTGTCACTTGGAGCTCGAGAGCATTCTGGGGCCGGTGATAAAGAGGTCAGTAAAGAATGTATGCTTTCCATTGTTCCAGTAAAAGTGAAACACTGCAAAGGAAATAAGGTGATATATACATATGCATTTCTTGATCCTGGTAGCTCTGCAACCTTCTGTACAAGAAGCCTGGCCAACAAGTTGAACGTAACTGGGAGAAACACCAATATCTTGCTCCGAACCATGTCACAGGAGAAGACTATGAATTCGGACATCATTACAGGCTTGGAGGTTTCTGCTATAGATAAAACCCATTTTATTTCATTGCCTGAGGTTTATACTCAAAGCAGCATGCCGGTAGATATAAGTAACATTCCCAACAATGGTGACCTTTTGAGATTTTCCTATCTTAGTGATATTAGAATCCCTGAAGTTAACATTGATGCTGATGTAGAATTGTTGATAGGTAACAATGTTCCAAAGGCTCTTGAGCCATGGGAAGTGGTTAATAGTCAAGAAGATGGACCATATGCAGTTAGGACCATTTTAGGATGGATTGTTAATGGCCCAATTAACGATAGTGGAAGATCTAGCATTCGTACTGTCACTGCAAACAGAATATCAGTTGGAAATTTGGAAGAACTGTTATTGCAACAATATAACCATGATTTTAATGAGGATACAGAGGACAAAGCCGAAATGTCTGTGGAAGACAAAAAATTTATGGAAACAGCAGAGACTTCTGTTAGTCTGCGGAATGGACATTATACTTTGAATTTGCCATTTAGGAAAGAAGATATAATTATGCCAAATAACCGTCAGGTGGCAACACAGCGTCTAACCAATCTGAAGAAAAGATTTCTAAAGAATGAACAGTTTAAAAGGGAATATACAGAATTTCTTACAGAGGTCATCAATAAAGGATATGCAGAAATCGTGCCCCAGGATGAACTGAAAAGATCAGATGGTAAGGTCTGGTACATCCCACATCATGGAGTGTACCACCCTAAGAAAGGTACCATTAGAGTTGTATTTGACTGTGGTGCTCTATTTCGTGGCATATCATTGAATTCTGAGCTGTTGCAGGGTCCAGATTTAACAAGTTCTCTTTTGGGTGTTCTTTTACGGTTCCGTCTAGAGCCTGTTGCCATCATGACTGACATCCAGGCAATGTTCCATCAGGTCCAAGTGTCAAAAGATCATATTGACTTCTTAAGATTTCTTTGGTGGCCTAATGGTGATATTCATAAGCCTCCAGTTGAGCACCGTATGTTGGTGCATCTCTTTGGAGCAGTATCGTCTCCCAGTTGTTCAAACTTTGCACTTCGACAGACCGCTAAGGATCACAAGGGCATGTTCCATCCCAATACAGTCAATACAGTTATGAATAACTTTTATGTTGACGATTGCTTAAAGTCTCTTTCATCTGAACAAGAAGCAGTGCAGCTGTTCAAAGAGCTTACATCTCTATGTAAGAAGGGTGGATTCCATTTGACCAAATGGATGAGTAACAGCCGAACTGTCCTTGGGTGCATTCCAAAAGAAGACAGAGCCCATGAGGTCAAGGAACTGGACCTAGACAGAGAGAAGTTACCAATAGAAAGAGTTCTTGGGTTATTATGGAGTGTTGAGAACGATATGTTTAAGTTTAGTAGTATTGTGAAAGAGAAGCCTCACACACGTAGAAACATGCTATCCATTGTGAGTTCTGTCTATGATCCACTTGGGTTTTTATGTCCTCTCATTTTGCCTGCAAAGTTGCTGTTACAGGAGCTGTGTAGGAGTAAATATGGCTGGGACAGCAGTATACCACAACCTATATCTGAGAAATGGAGAAGATGGATTGATGACCTCAGTATACTGGAAAATTTTGAAGTTGCTCGTTGTGTGAAACCAAAGGGCTTTGGACCGATTATGCAAACTGAATTACATCATTTTTCCGATGCCAGTGAACATGGGTATGGCACTGTGAGTTACCTTAGAATGTTCACAGATAATTGTGACATACATGTTTCTTTTATTCTTGGTAAAGCAAGAGTTACCCCTATGAAGCAAATGACCATCCCACGGTTGGAATTGACAGCTGCAGCTCTGGCGGTCAAAGTGGATAGGATGTTGAGAAAGGAGTTGGAGTTTAAGCTTTCTCAGTCAACTTTTTGGACTGATAGTCAGTCTGTTCTGAAGTATATAGCAAACGAGCAGACAAGATTTCACACGTTTGTGGCTAATAGGATCGCTCTTATAAGGGACAACACTAACATATCACAATGGAGACACATTGGAACCAAGCTGAATCCTGCTGATAAAGCATCAAGAGGAGTGAGTGCAAGCACATTGGTGAAGTGCAAAGAATGGATCCAGGGACCAGGATTTCTCTGGAAGAAAGAAGAGGAATGGCCTCAAACCCTTATGGAAACCCTCTCACTCTCTCAAGATGACCCAGAGGTGAAAAGAAATATTCATGTGTTCAGTGCTGTCACTAAAGAGATGGTAAAGGAAAACCCAACAAATCAGCTACTGGAATATTTCTCTAGTTGGTATAAGTTAAGGAGAGCAGTGGTGTGGTATTTAAAATTGAAAGACACTCTTCAGTCACTCAGAGTAAAAAGAAAGGAACTCATCTCCTGCTTTGAAAATAGATTCCCAAAGGAAGTTCAAAGTAAGTTGATATCTGACCAAATACAGGCTTTTAAGAAAACATTGGGAAGATGTTCTATAAGTCTATGTGATCTGTCAAGGGCGGAAAAGGCTATCATTGTGTTTTGCCAAAGACAAAAATATCCAGATGAGATCGTTTTCCTGGAGAAAGCATTTCCACCAAAAGGGGCTTTGAACAGACAGAGTAGTATCTACAAGCTCGATCCAGTGCTTGATGAAGGAATTCTGAGAATAGGAGGGAGGTTAAGTAGGTCAGCAATGCCTGATGAAGCGAAACTACCAATGATCCTGCCAAAGGACCATCACATCTCTACTCTTCTGCTTCGTCACATACATGAACATCTTGGGCATGCTGGCAGAAATGGTATTCTCTCTAAACTTCGACAGAAGTATTGGATAGTGAATGCCAACTCTGCTGCTCGTAAGATCCTCTCCAGATGTGTTGTCTGCAGACGTACAAGAGGCAAGATGGGGGAACAAAAGATGGCAGATCTCCCTAAGGAAAGACTGAGAGCAGATCTCCCACCATTCAGTAATGTGGGAGTGGATTACTTTGGGCCTTTTCAGGTAAAGAGAGGAAGAAGCCATATTAAAAGGTATGGAGTTTTATTCACATGCATGTCGAGTAGAGCCGTGCATCTTGAAATGGCTCATTCCATGGACACAGACTCTTGCATCCATGCTCTTAGAAGATTTGTGTGTAGAAGAGGTCAAGCCATACACATTAGATCAGACAATGGAACTAACCTGGTTGGTGCTAAAAAAGAGCTTCAAAAGGCCATCTCTGAATGGAATCATAACAAGATTCAGAAAGAAATGCTTCAGAAAGGAGTGCAGTGGAGTTTTAATCCTCCAGCAGCTTCCCATCATGGTGGAGTTTGGGAACGCCTTATTCGCATGGTACGACAAATTCTTTATTCCGTACTAAAGGAACAAGAGGTCGATGATGAAAGTCTTGAAACTCTACTATGTGAGGTAGAAGCCATTTTAAACAGCCGCCCCATAACCACTGTGACAGGGGATGCACAAGATCTAGAAGCACTGACTCCAAATCACATCCTCCTTTTGAAGGCTCATACTGTTTTCCCACCAGGATTGTTCCAGAGGTCTGATTTGTACATAAGACGACGTTGGAAGCAGGTTCAGTATTTGGCTGACTTGTTTTGGAAAAGATGGATTCGTGAGTATCTACCGTTACTACAAGAGAGACAAAGATGGATCACTGTAAAAAGAGGACTTCAGAAAGGGGATGTTGTAATGGTAGTTGACAGAACAGCCCCTCGTGGATCCTGGCCTCTTGGAAAAGTGCTTGAAGTCCATCCTGACTCGAAGGGTCTAACAAGAACTGTTACACTGAGGACCAAGTCTGGAGTGTTGATGAGGCCAGTGACAAAACTTTGCCTGCTTCTAGAAACTTCAGGAAACATGGAATGAGGACTGAACGTGTAACTGTTTGTTGTATGAGATAAGTATACCTTTATAAGCATTTATATTGATATCTTATTTAACACATAGGGCAATAAATTGTCTATCATATTTATAGATATAGATACATGGCTCCTTATATAACATTCCTGTTAATAATTGTTTACTTAGATACACAATTAGGGGCCGGTGTGTAGGAGCCATTCTTTCGTTTGTTTATTAAACATAATTTAGTTTGTATTTATATTGGAATTATTTATAAATATTGTTGATATTTATTTATTTAATGTTTATATTCATTTGTATTTATTTATTATATAATATATATATTTATTATTGTAATAATTGTAATGAGATGTAATGATTTTTATTATTGCCTGAGTGTATTCCCACCTATAGGGAGGCGATGGTTACAAAAGCAGCTAAGATGACGTGGCCCAGGTGTGAAGGTGCAACGCGAAACAGTCATTGACCGTATTTGCCGTGTGTGATGGTGTCTGCATTTCGGCCAAACTAGATCAAAGTATATGGTGGCTTAAAATATCATAAGAATAAATCTACCCATCAGGAACAGAACTTGGTGTCGTATCCTCATCATTTACGCGTCAGACTTTTGCACCTTCTACCGCCAGGTAGTGGATCACGATCAAAGAAAATTTAGCCTGTTTTTCCACTACAATGACCACACCTGAGTGCTTGTCAAGTTGTCCCTTTTCCTTTTGTGCAATTTCCCCAACTTGAAAGGAATAACAACATCCACTTGGAGGTATAACTGGATTCCACTCGACAGACTAAGCAAACCCACTATTTCTTTTATCCTTATTTTCCTTTTATTTGGATCTCAGCAAGGTAACCAATGTTGCCACCAGATAATATAGTCAGGTAGAAAACCTTTAAGCAAAAAAGAAAAGAAATAGACCCCAAACTATTACATACATGTTAAGTCGCGGGCAGTGGAGGAGGCCCTTAAGGCCACACATGACCGATTACAACAAGAGTTTGCTGGGAACAATCCAGTCCTCTATCTGACTCAGGCTGATGAGTTCAATCACTGAGGTTTCACTACAGTTCATTTGCTAGTAGGCGTGAATAGTACAGGTGAGGGATGGGTTTGTTTGGCCCAGGTAATTATCACATGGGCTGCTGATAGAGCATGGGAGGCTGAGGACCCTGACCGCTACGGGGCGCGGGTGCGAGAACTGACTGTAACTGCTCTGCAGTGTCGACGAAGCCCTGATAACTGTACTTATTCTGCTGTGTCCTGTCCATCGGACACACATGTGAGGGCGAAGGGGAAGACCCTGCCTGAGGATGGCTTGGCTGTCATCCCTGTGAATGAGACTGTGTGTTTCCGTCTGTTTAATTCGGCCCAGTCGCTATCCCCTTCCTCCCCACCTCTGCACTGTAGGGCTTATGTCAACTTCTCTGTCCTTGGTGATGTCTTGCTAGTGGCACCACCACGTTCTGCTTTTATCTGTGGCCACACAGACTCTCTTAAGGGTTACATTGTTTTGTCTCTTTCGGCGGCGGAGGTTGATTGGTATTGTTATCTGGCTTATCTTGTTCCTCCTATTCGCGTAGTGCCCAAGGAGCAGATATCTTTGGCTGTGCGTGCATATTCGCGCAGCAAGCGGTCGCTAAGTCGGACTGAACAATGGTTTGGGGTGTTTATTCCATCCCATGGAGTGTCAGACCTTCAGACTGAGGTGGCTGCCCTGCAGACTGCAGTGGAGAAACTGGCCAATCAGACACTTGATACTGTAAAGGCCGTTCAGGGTGAATTATCCGCGGTTAAGCAGGTGGCTCTGCAAAACCGTATGGCATTGCATATTCTATTGGCTGAGAAAGGCGGTATTTGTGCTATAGTGGGGAGAGAATGTTGCACGTACATCCCTGATTCCTCTGAGGTTGTGCAAGATCTGGAGGACGTGGTGCACAAACGGATGTCTGCGATACATAAGGAGCATGGCCTGTTTGAGTACAGCTGGGACAATTGGTTGAGTACAGCTGGACTTATAATTGATAATGAAATTGATATGGTAAATGAGTTTAATGATTATTTTTCAAGGGTGTTCACAATAGAGAACACAAGTAACTTACCACCAATTAATACGAATACAGCATCGTCTATGACCAATATATGTATAACTGAGGTTGATGTGATACTAAGCCTAGCTAAACTCAAAATAAATAAATCACAGGGGCCTGATGGCATCTTACCTATAGTTTTAAAAGAGATGAGGGATATTATTAGCCAACCTTTAACTTTAATATTCAAGAAATCGTTATCTGCGGGTGTGGTACCATCAGATTGGAAGCATGCTAATATAACACCCATATTCAAAAAAGGGGATAGAAGTAATCCATCAAACTATAGGCCAATCAGTTTAACTAGCATTACTGGAAAAATAATGGAAGCTATAATTCAAGTGAAAATGGTAGATTACCTAGATGCAAATAACATCATAAAGGATAGCCAACATGGATTTAGGAGAGGTAGATCCTGCTTAACGAATGTACTTGAGTTCTTTGAGGAAGCTACAAGTGAAATTGATCACAAAAAGGCCTATGATGTGATTTACTTAGATTTCCAGAAGGCCTTTGATGTTGTCCCCCACAAACGGCTCTTACTAAAGCTTAAAGCTGCAGGGATTTTAGGAACTGTGGCAGCTTGGATCAAAAACTGGCTAACTGACAGGAAGCAGCGAGTAGTTATTAGAGGCACAATGTCACAGTGGGTCTCCGTTCATAGTGGGGTACCGCAGGGTTCAATTTTAGGACCACTATTGTTCCTAATTTACATTAATGATATTGACACAAATACATACAGTAAACTGGTTAAATTTGCAGACGACACCAAGGTGGGCGGGGTAGCAGATACTAATCTAGCAGCTGAGAGGCTTCAACGGGATCTGGATTTAATTAGCGACTGGGCTGATACTTGGCAGATGAAATTTAACACAGATAAATGCAAGGTAATCCATGCAGGGAGCAGAAATATAAAGTACAGATATTTTATGGGTTCCACTGAAATAAAGGTAGCTGATTACGAGAAAGATCTCGGTATGTATGTTGATGCTTCCATGTCCCACTCTCGCCAGTGTGGGGAAGCAATAAAAAAGGCGAACAGAATGTTGGGTTATATCTCTAGAAGTGTGGAGTTTAAGTCAAGGGAGGTGATGTTACACTTATATAATTCCTTGGTAAGACCCCACCTAGAATACTGTGTGCAGGTTTGGTCACCATACCTCAAGAAGGACATTGCTGCCTTAGAAAAGGTGCAACGAAGAGCTACGAGAATGATTCCTGGTCTTAGAGGAATGTCTTATGAGGAGAGGTTAGCGGAACTGAATCTGTTTAGCCTTGAGCAAAGGAGACTAAGGGGGGATATGATTCAGGTCTATAAGATTCTAACGGGTCTGGATGCTGTTCAGCCAAATGACTATTTCAATATTAGTCTAAATACTAGAACTCGTGGCCATAAGTGGAAATTAGCGGGAGAACATTTTAAAACAAATTTGAGGAAGCACTTCTTTACACAGCGTGTAGTTAGAGTATGGAATAGTCTTCCTGCTAGTGTAGTGGAAGCTAAAACCCTGGGTTCCTTTAAATCAGAGCTAGATAAGATTTTAACAACTCTGAGCTATTAGTTAAGTTCTCCCCAAACGAGCTTGATGGGCCGAATGGCCTCCTCTCGTTTGTAAATTTCTTATGTTCTTATGTTCTTATGTTCTCCTCACTGATTCCGGGTTTATCCGGGGTGTTTAAACCTTTAGTTTTTAGTATATTGATTTTGCTTGTAGTGTTGCTACTAATCATATTGCTATTGTTCTAGTGTTCTGTCTTCCCAGGTGGGCTTCCTCTTGCCCATACGGGGATGATCCTCTCCTTCCTGCTTGGCTCTACGAACCACAGCCCCAGGTTGTCATCAATATGACCAGCGACGCCAACTCTGCTTGTGACTCGTGGTCCATCCAACCGCTGCCAGCGCCCATCGCCCCACTGCGCTTTTGTCCGCAGTATTACTTTGCTGTGAACTCTGATTCTGTGTGAACAGCGTGGATTTCGCGTGTTCAAAAGGGGGGAGTGTGGAAGTAAAATTGGACATTAGTAGGCCCGGGAGGGGAGGCATATTGGGTCTGTTATGTTTTATGCCTTAGGCAAGAAGAGATTGTTTTGAATACTGTGTGAAGCTCGGACCTTGGAGATGCAGACAGTGGAGCAAAGGGGGGGAGAAATCACTTGCAGGAAGAGGCAGGAAGAGACTCGAAGCCGCCCCAACTGCTGCACAAAAAGTTATAGCTTAATAAAGTAGTTGTTGTTACGCAATTTATGGCATAAGTAATCATGTTAATCATACTAATCATATGTTAAACAAGTATTTTCAGTGATTCAGGGACAATACGTCAATGTGTTATCAGAGAGGTTGATTTATACCACACTTTAATTAAAGTAAGTGAATTAAAGTTTAAGTAGAATCACTGTTGGTGTCCTCAATCCTTTAAATAAATATTTGACAGGGAGTCTTTTCAGTGTCAGCTCTGTGGTTAGCATGATCATGTCACTGCCTCCTGGAACTGGTCTGATTTGTGAATACCTCCTGTGATTGGTGTGCTCAGGTGACTGCCTGTTGTGATTGGCATGATCATGTGACTGCCTCCTGTGATCATATGACTGCCTCCTGTGAATGGCATGATTGCACAACTGCCTCCTGTGTTTGGCGCGATCATGTGACTCCCTGTTGTGCTTGGCATGATCATGTAACTGCCTCCTGTGATCATATGACTGCCTCCTTTGAATGGAATGATTGCACAACTGCCTCCTGTGTTTGGTGCGATCATATGACTGCTTCCAATGATCATGTGACTGCCTCCAGAGAGTGGTGTGATCATATGACTGCCTCTTTTGAATGGCATGATTGCACAACTGCCTCCTGTGTTTGGTGCGATCATATGACTGCTTCCAATGACCATGTGACTGCCTCCAGAGAGTGGTGTGATCATGTGACTGACTCGATTGTGTAACTGCCTCCTTTGGTATGATCACATTACTGCCTCCTATGACTGACATGATCATGTGACTGCCTCCTATGATTGCCATGATCACTGCCCCTGGTTTTTGTAAGAATCGTTTTATTTCATAAGACAGGAGTATTATATGTGGGGGGGGCTGGGCTTCATTTCCACTTTGCACAGCTGCACTCATAACAGCGGGGACGCCACTGCAGCAGCCTCATGCGGCACCTACACCTTCATACGCAGCAAGCAGGTGGCCATGATAATGACTGGCATCAAGTTACTGCTGCAGTCCGACACCAAAATTCATACAGATACAACATACACTCACCTAAAGCATTATTAGGAACACCATACTAATACGGTGTTTGACCCCCTTTCGCCTTCAGAACTGCCTTAATTCTACGTGGCATTGATTCAACAAGGTGCTGAAAGCATTCTTTAGAAATGTTGGCCCATATTGATAGGATAGCATCTTGCAGTTGATGGAGATTTGTGGGATGCACATCCGGGGCACGAAGCTCCCGTTCCACCACATCCCAAAGATGCTCTATTGGGTTGAGATCTGGTGACTGTTGGGGCCATTTTAGTACAGTGAACTCATTGTCATGTTCAAGAAACCAATTTGAAATGATTTGAGCTTTGTGACATGGTGCATTATCCTGCTGGAAGTAGCCATCAGAGGATGGGTACATGGTGGTCATAAAGGGATGGACATGGTCAGAAACAATGCTCAGGTAGGCCGTGGCATTTAAACGATGCCCAATTGGCACTAAGGGGCCCAAAGTGTGCCAAGAAAACATCCCCCACACCATTACACCACCACCACCAGCCTGCACAGTGGTAACAAGGCATGATGGATCCATGTTCTCATTCTGTTTACGCCAAATTCTGACTCTACCATTTGAATGTCTCAACAGAAATCGAGACTCATCAGACCAGGCAACATTTTTCCAGTCTTCAACTGTCCAATTTTGGTGAGCTTGTGCAAATTGTAGCCTCTTTTTCCTATTTGTAGTGGAGATGAGTGGTACCCGATGGGGTCTTCTGCTGTTGTAGCCCATCCGCCTCAAGGTTGTGCGTGTTGTGGCTTCACAAATGCTTTGCTGCATACCTCGGTTGTAACGAGTGGTTATTTCAGCCAAAGTTGCTCTTCTATCAGCTTGAATCAGTCGGCCCATTCTCCTCTGACCTCTAGCATCAACAAGGCATTTTCGCCCACAGGACTGCCGCATACTGGATGTTTTTCCCTTTGCACACCATTCTTTGTAAACCCTAGAAATGGTTGTGCGTGAAAATCCCAGTAACTGAGCAGATTGTGAAATACTAAGGTAAGGTAGCCTGGGCTAAATGTAAGTTGATGAAAATAAGGTCTATTTAGCTCAGACTACCTTAAATCTGGCAAGTTATCCGGCTAAGCAAGTAATCCTGCTTTGTGAAACAGACCCCAGGAGATTGTCTTGACCAGGACCACACCCCTAAATGCATTGAAGCAACTGCCATGTGATTGGTTGATTAGATAATTGCATTAATGAGAAATTGAACAGGTGTTCCTAATAATCCTTTAGGTGAGTGTATATCCAAATGCTGAATGATCTGGTGAAGTTTGTCTCCAGTGGCTACCTATACTTATGCACCACTAGTGACGGTACAGCACATCAGAACACTAAGTGAGGACCCAAAGTGACTTGTGGCCAGATTTTCTGGAGAGCAAACTTAAAACTCGTGTCTTACGCTTGTGTCCCCAGCCTGAAATATGAAAACACTTCATTTGTTTTTCGTCACAGTTAAGTTCAAATACATGCTTGATTTATGCAGTCTTCAGAAAGCACCTGGATCACCTTAAATGAAGCATTAAAATGTAAATAATATAGAGATACAGAAATCTTGTCAACTTCTGGAAGGAACATTAATGAAGTAACAACTAAGCTTGGATATCACACTCTGGATGATACCTCAGAGATCACTCCCTGGGAACACCTCAGAGATCTTTCTCTGAACAATACCTTGAACAGCACTTGGGCTGCTCTTATGAGAGCTAAAAGCAGAGATTAATATTACTCTGCTTATCTGCTATTGCGCTAAGACTCAATGGTTGTTTCAAATGGAAAGCAGAAAATCATGTCATCAGCATTTTCTTAAAACACCTTAGAGGCAGGTGACCTCAAGACACACAAAATATTACACCCTAACCCAGTCTGCCCTTGTAGACTTGAAAAGTGCAAGACTGGGTCAACATACAAATGTGGCAACACAAAGAACAAATCCTATGTTCAGAAGCCAAAAGCATGCAGGCCTTCTCTGCATTGGTACATTTATAAAAGAATTTGAGCTTTTTTTTTTAAGTCTGAAGTGTGCATCAAAGTGAAAATAAAGAAATCAAATGAGCTAGAGGCTACATTTTCCTTCAGTCTGAGAGCTGGAGGTGCCATGAAATGAAACAAGCATGGGCACTGACACCCTCAGTACATTTTTTACATAAAGAACCCTCTGGGATGTTATTTACAGATGAGGCTGTCATGCTCTGTTAATGGGTCATTTAAAAGCTATTATTACACTAATAATACACCGAGAAGGCTCTCTTCTTATTACTACCATTTCTGCGAGCAACAGTCACAAAAGAAGTGTCCGAACAGTTTCTTTGGAGATGGACGAGGGTTTCCATGGAAGTGACAGGACGTGTTGGGGCCACAGGGATGCAGCAGCAGCAGAGCTACCCATCCAAGCGCGTCTAGAGACTTCCACAAGTACAGTGTGAAAGTAGGAGGCCTGGGGGTGGGGGGCAGTCATTTGGCCACATGCCGGCGCAGGCTGGGGTTCTGCTCTGCTGGTTGCAGCTCCGCGTCGAGGAGAATGTGAGGCTGCAGCCCGGAACCTTGCGGCTCTGCATCTGGTGCAGATGTACCGTCTTGAAGCGAGTGCCCTTGCAGCTGTATGGTTTGTGGCACAGCATGCACAGGACAGCACTCATAAGAACATAAGAACATAAGAACTATACAAACGAGAGGAGGCCATTCGGCCCATCGAGCTCGCTTGGGGAGAACTTAACTAATAGCTTAGAGTTGTTAAAATCTTATCTAGCTCTGATTTAAAGGAACCCAAGGATTCAGCTTGCACTACGTTATCAGGAAGACTCGGGTCGACCCCCTGGCCCGGCAGCTCTGGGAACCCCTCCCTGGCACCACCCCTCACCCAGTCTGCCCTGTTTGAGCCACCCTCCCCTTCGCTGACCCCCTCCACCTCTTGCTGGTAGTCCGAGCTTCATCCTGCTCCAGCTGGAGAATGCTCCTCAGTGCCAGCCCAGGGCTCATCTCATCCCGGCTGGGAGATGCTTGGCTGCTGCCCCCACTGTGGTTGCTGTTGTTGTAAAGGTGGGAATGTGGATGGTGGCATCCCTGGGTGCTAGTCATTCCATTCAGGACCCTGACCCCTTCCTCATCCTCCTCCTCCTCCTCTTTGTCGTCGAACACATCAGCCACGCTGATGACCTCCTTCTCAATTTTCACTGGCATGCTGGATTTGCGGGGCTTCTTCTTGGGTGTGGGGTCAACAAAATGTTCCTGGATGCCAGTACCAGGCAGCTTGTGGCTGACAAGCCCTGCCTCGGCCACTAGAGGATTGCGGGAGCCAGAGGCCGAGGCCTGCTGCTCCATGAGAGACATGTTGTTAGAGGCCGGAGGGAGTATGGAGCTGGTGGGCAGGGAGACCGATGAACTGACAAGATCCCCAGGGGACAACAGCGCACAATAGAATGGGGGTATCGGTTGTACTGGCTGGACTGATTTCAAGGATGGGAAGATCAGAGAACTTTGCAGGGGAGACTGCAGCATGGGCTCGAGCGGTGGGGTAGTGAAGCCAAGAGGTGGCCGTCCCGGGCTGGTCAGAGTCAAACTGCTTTTGGTGCTGGAGATGACAGATGTGCCAGAGCCAACGCTGGAGCGGATGAGGTCCTTGTCACGGTTGTTCCGCAGCATGGGCATGTGTAGTCGGGGGTTAGGGTTGGCGCTGTGCCGGTTGAGGCTGCGCAGGGAGCTGAACACCATGTTGCAGCCCTCGATAGTGCAGCGGTGCTTGATCTTCAGGTGCACAGCATTGTAGTGGATCCTCTGGGTGCCCTTGTCATAGAAGGTCTTGCCGCATGCGTTGCAGCACACTCGGCCCTTGCGTGAGATAGAACCCATGCGCCGCATGCGATGCATCTTGGAGGAGAAGGACGAGGTAACGATGCTCTTGGCTTGCTCACTCTTAACAAATGCATGTTGCTCACTCAGTCCAGCCGGCTGCTGCTGCATTGGTGCTTGCTGCTGTTGAGGCTGCTGGGAGGTGGGGGTCGGGGAGATGGTTGTTACGCTAGCAGGCTCAGGCTTAGGCTCGATCGCCACAGTGACACCGGTGCCCCCCAGGCCTGGGCTTTGCCCATAGCGGAACGGTGAGAGAGACACCTCCGACTCACTGCTCTCGTTGGGGTCACTCAGGTTTGGCAGACTGGACTCCCGTGGCCTGTGACCTGGCTGCTCCAGCATGAGCCCATTTGGGGGCAGACACTGGGTTGATGTACTGGAAAGGAAGCAGGAAGGCCAGGCTGTTGGGGATGTTCTCAAAGTGGTGTATAGTGGAGAGACTGCTGTTCTCGAGGTGCGTCAGCAGGCTGGGGCTACGAGAGCGGTTGTTGCTCTCGATGAAAGTCCTGATGTCAGAGTCAGTCTTTGATGAGGGCACTGCGATGGCCTGGCCTTCTTTCTCCTAGATGGACAGATCTCCTCCTCCCGGGACATGATAGTCCAGTGGTCCAGAACCTTGCCTGCAGCATCCTGAAGGCCATATCAAGGGGAACAAAGGACACCACAAGAAGTCATTGATTCTGCATAATTGGCACAGCTGATTAAAGGTAAATAGCTGCCTGCCTGCAATGTCCAGGCCTCCTGGAGCAAAGACCTCATAGATCTTAACAGAGCGACACCGCACACACCCTCCTTCTCCTAGCTTCCCTTTCAGTCTTCTTCTCCTGTGTCACCATGCAGGAAGTCATTACATTCATGGATAGAGAACAGGAACGTTTTCAATCTTGTCAACCGTAAAAACAACCTAGGGCTTTGGGGCACTGCTATTAGTCAGTCCCTGTGATACAACTCAAAGTCTATTGTTTCTCAGCTGATCCATAGAAATGCCTCACAGAAATACAAATACAATGACTCCCACAACAGAGGAGGAAGACTGACTTCTAACCGGTGTGTTATGGTTTTGCAACGGTCCTGTTACACTTCTGTGATAGTTACCTACCTGCATTATGCTACCCTAGCTGAATCTCACCCCCGTATTGGTCCACACTCAAGCCCCAGCCACCTGTGGAAGCATTTCTCAGGTTGCAGAAGCTTTAAGTAATGCCTGGTAATTGCAATACTTACATTCGGCCAGGAGATGGCAGCAAGAAAATAGAACAATAATTTCCCCACGGTTATTATAATTCACAAGGTAAATTTATTGTGTATGTCTGTGTATGTGTGTGTTTTACTGCACTTTGGGGACAATTTTATCAAATGTGATCTATGCAAACCCACACACACAGTGCCCAGTTACAGCATGCACACGCGCACACACACACACACACACACACACACACAGCGCCTACTTAGAGCACACACACTCACACACTGTGTGCTGATACAGCCCACACACACAGTGCCCTGTTACAGCACACACACACACACACACACACACACAGCGCCCAGTTAGAGCACACACACACACACACACACACACACACAGCGCCCAGTTAGAGCACACACACACACACAGAGCCCCCGGTCAGAGCTCACACACACAGACACAGTGCCCTGTTACTGCACACACACATTTTATGTTGCCGTCTGGTGGCCAAAATTGAGTACTACCATTTAAAAACATTAAAAATGCTCATTTCTGGTAATTGCAATACTTACATTCGGCCAGGAGATGGCAGCAAGAAAATAGAAAAATAATTTTCCCACGGTTATTATGATAATTCACAAGGTACATTTATTGTGTGTGTGTGTGTATGTGTGTGTTTTACTGCACTTTGGGGACAATTTTATCAAATGTGATCCATGCAAACCCACACACACACACACACACAGTGCCCAGTTACAGCGCACACACACATGGATAAACACAAACACAAAAAGTGCCCAGTCACAGTGCACACACACAGTGCCCAGTTACAACACAAACACACACACACACACAGCCCCCGGCTAGAGCTCACACACACACACACACACACACGATGCCCAGTTTCAGCGCAAACATACACAGTTCCAAGTTACAGTGTGCGCGCACACACACACACACACACAGCCCCCAGTTAGAGCTTACGCACACACAGAGTCCCTGGTTACAGCGCACACATACATAGAGCACACACACAGTGCCCAGGTACAGCGCACACATACATAGAGCGCGCACACACACACAGTGCCCAGTTACAGTGCGCACACATACACACACACACCACCCACTTACAGCACACACACATACACACACACACCACCCACTTACAGCACACACACATACACACACAGCGCCCAGTTACAGCGCGCGCACACACAGCGCCCACTTAGAGCAAACGCACAGAGACACCCCGATTAGAGCTCTCACACACACACACACACACACACAGTCCCCTGTTACAGCGCACAGACAGTGGCCAGTTACAGCGCGCCCACACACACACAGTCCTCACATGGAGTACGTACACACACACACACAGTCCACTGTTACAGCACACACAGACAATGCCCAGTTACAGGGAACACACACACATACACACACAGTGCCCTGTTACAGCGCACCCACACACACACACACACAGTGCCCTGTTACAGCACACACACACACACACAGTGCCCTGTTACAGCGCACCCACACACACACACACACAGTGCCCTGTTACAGCACACACACACATACAGGACTCAGTTACAGCACACACACACACACACAGTGCCCAGTTTCAGCGCAAACATACACAGTTCGCAGTTACGACTCACACACACACACAGTGCCCTGTTACAGCGCGCCCACACACACACAGTGCCCAGTTACAGCACATGCACACACACACACACACACACAGTGCCCACTTAGAGCACACACACAGTGCCCAGTTAGAGCACACACACACACACACACACACAAACAGAGCCCCCGGTCAGAGCTCACACACATTCACACAGTTCCCTGTTACAGCACACACAAACACACACAGCCCCCGGCTAGAGCTCACACACACAGACACAGTGCCCTGTTACAGCACACACACACACACAGCGCCCAGTTAGAGCACACACACACACACACACACACACAGAGCCCCCGGTCAGACATACACACAGACACAGTGCCCCGTTACAGCACAGGCACATTTTATGCTGCCGTCTGGTGGCCAAAATTGAGTACTACCATTTAAAAACATCAAAATGATTTTTTCTGGTAATTGCAATACTTATATTCGGCCAGGAGATGGTAGCAAGAAAATAGAAAAATTACTTTCCCACGGTTATTAGGATAATTCACAAGGTAAATTTATTGTACATTTGTTTGTCTGTGTGTATGTGTGTGTTTCACTACACTTTGGGGACAATTTTATCAAATGCGACCTATGCAAACTCACACACATTCACACAGTGCCCTGTTACAGCACACATAAACACACACAGCCCCCGGCTAGAGCTCACACACACAGACATAGTTCCTGTTACTGCACACACACATATTATGCTGCCGTCTGGTGGCCAAAATTGAGTACTACCATTTAAAAACATTAAAATGATATTTTCTGGTAATTGCAATAATTGCATTCGGCCAGGAGATGGCAGTAAGAAAATAGAAAAATAATTTTTCCATGGTTATTATGATAATTCACAAGGTACATTTATTGTGTATGTGTGTGTGTTTATGTGTGTTTTTTACTGCACTTTGGGGACAATTTTATCAAATGTGATCCATGCAAACCCACACACACACACACACAGGGTTCGAAATTAACTTTTTTGATCACCAGCCAAAGTGGCTGGTAACTTTCTGAAGTTACCAGCCAATCAGAATTTCCATTAGACAAATTTTTATGTGGTGAAAATAAGAGATTATGAATGCCACTGAATGATAATTTGATCATTTTATTAACAGTGCATGAAAAACGCACAGAAAGTGCAATACACACAACAAACTATACAGTTATAAACTGTTATAAACTTAACTATACATCCCCACCACGAAACTGTTAGTTTTATTTTTTTTCTTTCGTGTACTCACGGCAAATCTGACAAAACATGACCGCATTTTTACTATCAAACACTAGCCAATGACGACCTGTCTGCCATTTACAATTAAACTTCCTTCTCTTTGTTTCGCACGCTCTGTCAACATTTTCATCTTCTGCCTCCTTCCTCTTCTCACCTCTTCCTGATCCTGACGTCTGTCCTAACCACCGCAGCATTTTGATTTTAGCTTATTTCGCTGTCCAGCTCAGTCCTCTTTGTTCATCCGATATTTCCTATTTCTTGTTTGTATTTTCGCGCTCTCGTCGTTGATTGGACCCGCAAACCGAAGCGTACAGTATCTGCGCGCTGCTGCCAAAGGTATCTAAAACGTCACCCGTAGTGTAGTGTTCATGTGAAATGTAGGACGGAGGGGACCAATGACCCAGAGCGTCTCTGACATGATTTGCATGACTGGTTCATGCATCACCGGCCAAACTGGCTGGTAAGTTTTTATCAATACCCGGCAAAATGATTTTTAACCCGCATTTGGCGTGTTGGCGGGTGTTAATTTCGAACCCTGCACACACAGTGCCCAGTTACAACACAAACACACAGCCCCCGGCTAGAGCTCACACACACACACACACACACACACACACAGCCCCCAGTTAGAGCTTACGCACACACAGTGCCCAGTTACAACACAAACACACAGCCCCCGGCTAGAGCTCACACACACACACACACACACACACACAGCCCCCAGTTAGAGCTTACGCACACACAGTGCCCAGTTACAGCACACACACACAGTGCCCTGTTACAGCACATACACACAGAGTCCCTGGTTACAGCGCACACACACATACAGGACTCAGTTACAGCACACACACACACACACACACAGTGCTGTTATAGCGCACACAAGCACGCACACACACACACACACAGTGCCCAGTTAGAGCACACACACACACACACACACAGAGCCCCCGGCTAGAGCTCACACACACACACACAGCGCCCAGTTAGAGCACACACACACACACACAGAGCCCCCGGTCAGAGCTCACACACATTCACACAGTGCCCTGTTACAGCACACACACACACACACACACACAGAGCCCCCAGCTAGCGCACGCACGCATGCACGCACACAGTGCCCTGTTATAGTGCATACACACAGACACAGTGCCCTGTTACAGCACAGGCACATTTTATGCTGCCGTCTGGTGGCCAAAATTGAGTACTACCATTTAAAAACATCAAAATGATTTTTTCTGGTAATTGCAATACTTATATTCGGCCAGGAGATGGTAGCAAGAAAATAGAAAAATTATTTTCCCACGGTTATTAGGATAATTCACAAGGTAAATTTATTGTATATTTGTTTGTCTGTGTGTATGTGTGTGTTTCACTACACTTTGGGGACAATTTTATCAAATGCGACCTATGCAAACCCACACACACACACAGTGCCCAGTTACAGCACAGACACAGAGTCCCCGGTTAGAGCTCACACACACTCAGGGCACTGTTACAGTGCACACACACTGCGCCCACTTACAGCCCACACACACATAGTGGCCATTTTGAGCACACACACCAACACACTGTGCGCTGTTACAGCACACACACACACACACACACAGCACCCACTTAGAGCACACACACATACACAGAGCCCCCGGTCAGAGCTCACACACACTGACACAGAGCCCCATTACAGCATACACACACAAACACACAGAGCCCCCGGTTAGAGCTCACGCACACTAACACAGTGCCCCATTACAGCACACACACACACACCCAGTGCCCAGTTACAGCGCGCACACACACACACACACACAAACACACACACTGTATTAATGAAAGAGAACTGCCTGTATCTACCATTGCCAAAAACTGCTGCCCCCTGATGGTGATTGGTAATGTGAGCGCTTTGAAAGTAATGGACACCCTTCCTTGCATCTGTAAGGTGTTTGTATGGCTAACCTTACTCGAAGTTTGTTTATGTTGTTGGTCAGCTCTTGGGTGGTTGAACTGATTAAGATAGCATTTGACTTCCTGCCAATCCTGTTCAATCAGTGTTCCCACTCTCACTAACTTTTCCACAGTTTTAGCAGTACCTCTCAGTAGGCTTGCCAGACAGGGATTATAATTACGCAGAATAGCATGTACCACATCCTTCTCTGTCATGTCATTCTTCCATCGCAGACACAGTGCCCTGTACTGGAAAGCAAAGTTACGGATGGTCTCTTGGGGTCCTTGTTTCCTCTGATGGATTCTTCTCTCTGCTTCTGCTTCATAATCCTCGGAAAGAAAAGATCTTAGGAAAGCATCCTTAAATTGACTCCATGTTCCAATGGCTCTTCTCTCTGCCAACCACCAATCTTTAGCAGTACCTGACAGAACAGATGACATTGTAGCTAGTACTTCCACATCGCTCATTGGTCTAACAGCTAAGAATTCTTCACACCTCTCAATATATGCCACTGGATCTTCATCTGATTCCTGGCCAAAATGTGGAAACTCAATCTTAATGGCCGTTTTAAAATGACGTCCTTAGCAGCCAGATGGATGGGAATGACAAAAAGATGGGTAAACCTGGACAGGTGTAGAAGATGGCAGAACACGTGTCTGTATTAAAGCCTTCAATTGTCCATCTCTCCTCTGCAAACAATCCATAGACTGACTGACCTAGCTCTTGCATCTGTAAGTCCACAAGTTGTTTTATTCTATCTACCTCTGTACTCAATCTCTACTGAAATCTTTCTTCCATTGCCTTTGCCTTGTCCTCCACTCCTTGTACATATACCTGGCAAGTGTCTAGAGAAGTTTGAAAAGTGCTGAAGTCAGAGTTGATTTTCTCCACCAACGATTCCACTACCTGCAACCGGGTTAACATCTCCTGTAACTGCTCTGGAGAAAAAGGGGCAAGAGATGCTTTTCCCTTAGGAGGCAGTTGTGCATGCTCCTCTGCAAAGGTTCTCGTCGAGTCACAAATGGACCAGCTGTGAAGTCTGAGTCATGGAACTCATCCCGTGTCTCTAACACAGATAAACAGAATGTTGGGTTATATATCTAGGTGTGTGGAGTTTAAGTCAAGGAAGGTGATGTCACATTTATATAATTCCTTGGTAAGACCCCACCTAGAATATTGTGTGCAGGTTTGGTCACCATACCTTAAGAAGGACATTGCTGCCTTAGAAAAGGTGCAATGGAGGGCTACGGGAATGACTCCTGGTCTTAGAGGAATGTCTTATGAGGAGAGGTTAGCTGAGCTGAATCTGTTTAGCCTTGAGCAAAGGAGACTAAGGGGGGGACATGATCCAGGTCTATAAGATTCTAACGGGTCTGCATGCTGTTCAGCCGAATGGCTACTTCAATATTTGTTTAAATACTAGAACTCGTGGCCATAAGTGGAAATTAGCGGGAGAACATTTTAAATCAAATTTGAGGAAGCACTTCTTTACACAACGTGTAGTTAGAGTATGGAATAGTCTTCCTGCTAGTGTAGCGGAAGCTAAAACCCTGGGCTCCTTTAAATCTGAGCTAGATAAGATTTTAATAACTCTGAGCTATTAGTTAAGTTATCCCCAAACGAGCTTGATGGACCGAATGGCCTCCTCTCGTTTGTAAATTTCTTATGTTCTTTCTTATGTTCTACTTGAGGGCTGCTGCTAGTCATGGCAACACCACTACTAATGCAAGATACAATGAATTGTTAAACCCTGGTCCCTGTTCAGGCACCACTTATGTAACACTGCTGATTCCTGCCTCAGAACCAACCTATTACACACTATACGTAGGGAGGGACATTTCAGGGTGGCGTAAAGAGAAATACACCATCAGTTCACAGACCAAAGAATGTTTACTAACAAAGGTGAGCAGCAAATGTACATGTAAATAATGAATTAACAATAACTCAAGAAAACTGGTGTTGAGATGGATAACCATACAACTGAAATGAATAGCACAGTCCAAAGTGGACACCAAACGTCCTCTTCCAGGTGAGGATGGTCCAAACAATGGTAGGATGTGAAGTCGGAAAGAGAAGGTTGGCAGTTGCAAGTAAATCAGGGGGGAAAAAAAAGGCCTTTCTGAAAATAAAAAAATCATACATCCCGCTTTTTGCTAAACCCAACAAATACACATGTATATCATTCAAATAATTGTTACTAAATTAAACAAACAATACATCCATATCATTCAGAAAATCATCTTACATTGAGCCATGAACGCTTCCCGTTCCTCAAATAAGGACTTACTTCCTTTATTCTGAGCCTCAACAAACATGGCTGCCCTTCCCAGTTACAGGCTCCCCAACATCCTGTAGCGGAAAAGCAGTAACGGAGGGTGGAGACACTGAGTGACTGTAGTCTGCCTGTCATCTTATGAATTTGTATGAATTTTTCATTTAAAAACATTTTAATGTATCTTTAGTGGGGAGAATTAATTCCGTTAAAATGAACGTGCTACCTAAATTTTTGTATCTGTTCCAGTCAATACCTACCTTTATTCCTAAATCTTTTTTTGTTTCTTTAGATTCAGATATATCCTCTTATATATGGAGAGGAAGGCATCCCCGTTTGAATAAAGCTCATCTCCAGAAATCTAGGCGTTATGGAGGCCTGGCTTTGCCTAATTTCTGTTATTACTATTGGGCAGCTAATATACACTGTATTGCGTTTTGGTTCTATTCCCAAAACAAAGATAATTGTCCATCCTGGGTGTCATTGGAATTGAATTCAGCAAAAGAATCTTCTGTTTTGGCACTTCTTGGATCCTCACTTCCTTTAGCCCGAAACAAGTCAATTGATAATCCGGTTGTCTGGCATACTGTGAGAGTATGGGCTCAGATGAGAAAACACTTCAATTTAACTGGTTTTTCTCTTTTGAGTCCAATTTTATCAAATCATCTTTTTCAGCCCTCTTTATCCGACCCTGTATTTTATGATTGGCATAGAAAGGGAATTGTAGGTTTTAATGATTTGTTTTTCAACAATAGCTTCGCATCTTTTACTCAACTTTCTGATAAATTTGATCTCCCAAATACTAATTTTTTTAGATATATGCAGATTAGACACTTTCTCAAATCTCTAATTCGGATTTTCCCTGAGTCACCAGTTATGAATGCAGCTGATATGTTTCTTACTTTGCAACCAACGCGCAAAGGGTTAATATCCGTTATTTATGACAAACTGGCTGGTATGAAATGTCCTTCTATTAATAAAATCAAAACTGCTTGGGAACAGGATTTTAACGTGTCATTGAGTGAGGACACTTGGGACTCAATATTTAAGTTGGTTAATTCAACATCTTTATGTGCCCGCCACTGTCTTTTACAGTTTAAAGTTGTGCACAGAGTTCATATGTCCAAAGTCAAACTATCGCGTATTTACCCGAATGTGGATCCCCGCTGTGACAAGTGTGGAAATGAGGATGCTTCGCTTATTCACATGTACTGGTCGTGTCCTAGTCTTGAAGAATACTGGAGGGGGATATTTCAAACCCTGTCCTTAGTCCTCAAACAGCCTACAGTGCCTGACAAAAGTCTTGTCGCTTAACCAAGTTGTAGGAACAACAAATAATAACTTGACCTGTAGTTAATCAGTTGGAATCAGAAATGGCTTATGAGAAAAGGCAAAGCCCTCTAGATTATGCTTATTATACCAAAATAAAGTTTTGCATCATTCATTGAGTTTTGTCATGTAATTAGGACAGAAAGGTCAACTTTTGCCTGGACAAAAGTCTTGTCATATGCAAAAATAATGTAGAAATTATACATATACTTCATTTAGAATACACAAACATGCTACAATAACATCAGAACATAAAGTCATGGTGCCTTGGAAAAAAAAAATTAATAATGTGTATGACTCCCATGAGCTTGGAGGACCACATCCATACGTCTTGGCAATGACTGAAATAACTTGTTGATGAAGTCATCAGGAATGGCAAAGAAAGCAATTTTGCAGGACTCCCAGGGTTCGTCTAGATTCTTTGGTTTCGTCTTCCAAGCCTCCTCCTTCATCTTTCCCCAGACATGCTCAATAATGTTCATGTCTGGTGACTGGGCAGGCCAATCCTGGAGCACCTTGATCCTCTTCAGTTTCAGGAACTTCAATGTGGAGGCTGAAGTATGAGAAGGAGCGCCATCCTTCTGCAGAATTTGCCCCCTCTTATGGTTTGGAATGTAATGGGCAGCAAGAATATCTTGATACTTCAGGCTGTTGATGTTGCCATCCACTCTGCAGATCTCTCGAACACCCCCATGGATGTAACCCCAAACCATGATTTTTCCTCCACCAAACTTGACTGTTTTCTGGGTGGATTTTGAGTTCATGCGGGTTCCAACAGGTCTCCTGCAGTGTTTGCGGCATTTGGTATGTAGTTCAATGGATGATTCGTCAGAAAAATCAACCTTCTGCCACTTTGCCTCTGTCCATCCTTGCTGCAAGCTGTGGGCCTTGGCAAATTCAACATGCTTTTTTTGTTGTGTTCTTGTTAATGCTGGTTTCTGAGCACTAATTTGACCATGGAGACCACTGCGTGCGAGAATTCGAGAATCTGTTCTTGTAGACACAGCGGTTTCTGGTGACCAGTTCTGATGTAGCTCTGCTGCAGTTGAAAAAGGGTTGGCCCTGGACTTTCGAAGCAACAAACGGTCCTCTCAAAGAGTTGTCTTACGGGGTCTGCCTGACCTGGGCTTGTCATGAACATCACCAGTTTCTTTATATCTTTTTTTAATCCTCTCCACTTTTTTTTTTTGTTAACAATTATTTTATTGTCAATTCAGAATGGTAGAGAATACAGTATATTATTTAAGACTAATACCATACCCCCCACCCACCCGGTAGACTTATTCAGTACAGAGGACATACAGGATATTGCAGTGGAGAATGGTACAGAATGTAATACTCGACCACAAGAAAAGTAAAAAACTATACATCAATACAAAGTAAACTGTACGTCAGAGAGAGGTAACAAAAGATTTAACAATATCAAAAGAGGCAGTCCAGGTCTTTAAAGTTTTTGTCTTTGCTCCATGGATGTGGGCTGTAGATAATTCCAAAGCGACAATGTCGAGCAGAGATAAGCCCCACACACGTCTAGACATCAAATGAGGAGGAATCCAGCGACTGACCAACATTTTCTTAGCAGCAGTGAGAGCAGCTAAAAGTAGATTTCTTTGTTGCTGTGACAGAGCCAATCCAGAAAAATTATTTAAAAAAAAAAGATCCAGAGTCAACACCACATCTTTCTCTAACAAGAGTGAATTGTCATGAGCAAGCTGAGACCAGAAACAAGAAAGTGCAGAGCATTCCCAAAAAAAATGTAAATATGTGCCAAGGGCCCTCTGCGGACATAGATTACACTTCGGGGAAGGTGACACATGCATATAAAAACGTTTTAAAGGAGATAGATAGAATCTATGTAGTAATTTCCAGTGAATCATCTGATGATTTGGGTTCTTTGACGATGACGTAATTGTCTCCCAAATTTTATCAGAGAATAAAGTTTGTATGTCACCACTGATATCCTTAGACCAGACAGTTGTTATTGATAATGGTTTGTATGAGTTTTTGGAGAGAAAGGAGTAGATATCCGAAGCAGCAATAACAGAGTTCTCAGTGGGAAGAATAACCTTCCGCAAGGGATGTATAGGAAATTGTGCATTCCAGGGGACTCCATATGCGCGAAGAGCTGATCTAATGCGAAGATACATAAAAAAGGAGGTTCCTGGTAGATTGAAAAGAGCCTTAATATCTTGAAATGACTTCAGGCCTTTATCATCATAGATGTCACCAAAGGAATTTACTTTACATTTGATCCATTGAGGACAGTAAAATGGGGATTTGCCTGATAGAAAATTATAATTATGGAACAGGGGTGAATGACGATGCCACTTCAAATTTGGCTCCATCTTTCTGGTCACTGATCTCCAAGTAGAAATAAAATGTGTTATAATAGGGTTAATCCTCTCCACTTGATGTTTGGATACATTAACGATGTCTGCCACCTCAGCAGCAGACTTGGTCTGTGGTTGAATCTTTGGCATGTTTTCAGAAGCCAGGCTGCACTTCAAGTGAAGGTCTGGTGTACTGGGGTTCTTTTTATACACACCTGGGATTATGTTAATTACAATATTTGTCAAAGGTGAACCTCTAATTTGTGATTGGTTGAATAATTAAAAGACATGACAAGACTTTTGTCCTTGCAAAAACAGGTGTTTTGGACTTTAACAAGCTGTGAACATCAGGACACTTTTTGACTGTTTCATTTTGCACCCAGTTATTAATATGAAAGCCCTTGGCATTAAATTGATCCATTCATTGTAACAATTGATTGATTAGAAATAAAGTTATATGCCTTTTTAAGTTACTATGTCCTTATGTGACAAGACTTTTGTCAATGACTGTATACACCCCGACCCTTTGATCGCGCTCTTTGGCCTCAGTGATGCTGATACATGTCTGACCCCGGTGAAACGCCGGACACTATCCTTTGCTTCCCTTCTAGCCAGACGTGCAGTCTTACTCAGATGGAAAGGTGCTGCTCCACCCACCCATGCTCAATGGATGAGGGACCTTATGTCCTGTTTAAGCCTCGAAAAGATACGCTACTCGATTAGTGATACCACCAAAGAATGTCAGAAGGTATGGGGGCCCTTCCTGGAGTATTTTTCAAGTCTTCGGTCTCAGACTCCGTCTATTAGTAATACCCAGTAAGGTTCCAGAAACAATATTGTCGTCGTGTTCTTTTTAATTAATCAATCTGGCAAGAGGACGGGGTTATTATGTGGTAAGGTTTTTGGGTTTAGAGTTGCACACCTTGTTATCATTACTGTTTTTTGAATATGTCTAAATTATCATTTTTTTCTATAATACTCTACTGCAATGTTATCTGATTTCTTCATGCAACCCTTTCAGAATTGACTTATTTAGTGAGGTCATATTTAGTGAGGTCATATTTAGTGAGGTCTTTTGAAATAACGTGTGTGCTTTTGTTTTGTTGCTGGTGTCTTTCTCTTGTTTAAAATCAATAAAAATATCTTTGAGAAAATAAAAACATTTTAATTATTTTTTCCCTCATTGCAAAACTTTAGCTTGACCACGAGATGACAGCAAGAAAATAGAAACATATTTTCTCACAGTATAATGGCTGTTTTACATGGTAATTAAAAAAAGACTTTACCATGTAAAGCAAATATATTATAATAATTAAATGTTTTTTTTTTTTTAATGTGTCCTGTCCGGCAGCTTTCGCAAGCAGAATAATGGTCTGAATGCACTGCTGTGTCAGACATATTTGCTTTACCATGAGGGGCTCTATAAACTCTGTATAGGCCCTTCATGTTGGTCAATTTCTTTTTATTCGTATATTTCATTGTATCTTATTTAATACATGTAAAATATTCCAGTTGCCGTGCTGCCCGGAAGGGAGTGATAGATTAGGAAAATGAGTGAAGAAAAGGGGTAGGGAGAGAAATGAAAGAGAAAGAAGGAAAGAGAGAGAGAGAGAGAGAGAAAAAAAACAAAAAAAAAACATAAGGACGAACAAACACGAACAAAGGCGGAGACAACAGTGGGACAGAGAGGCTAAGAAAGACAGGAGTAACGTAAAAAGCACATAAGGCAAGAAAAGAAAGAAAGAAAAAAAAACGCATTTGAAATACAACCAAAAAAGCATAAATACAAAGACACAACCAGAAATAAAGAAAATAAAACAGATATACAGACATACAAAATTGTAGCATGTGCTTGGAAGGGAGCATGTGTGTTCATCTGTTTGGGGGAGGTGTTTGAACATGTATTCGTGTGTTGGGTGCGTGTGAATTTCTCCATGGAATGCACTTGATAGCGAGGGTGGGGGGCCGCAACCACACCCCACAAGAACCAGAGCCGGCGGAGACAGGCCCAGGAGACCCAAGGCGTCCGGGGCCCCCCATGAGCACGGAAGAGCCAAGGCCCCACGTGCCCACGACATCCGGGTCCCCACCCCAGCAGGAGGAGGAGGGAGGACCCAGGCACAGCCCCCGCAGCCAAAAGGGCACGAGCCCCAGAGAACCATAGGCAACAGGCAGCCGACCCCGCGAGGGTGACGGCCGCTCCCGCACGGGCCAGGGCCCCAGGACCCCAGGCGGCCGGGAGCCGACCGGCCCCCGGCAGAGAGCCCCACCCGCGCCGGAGAGGCCCGAGCCCCCCCCAGGCCACCACCCGGGGAGGAGGGACAGCAACCATGCCAAGGAGGCAGCCGCGGCCAGGAAGGAGCAGCTAGCCCCGGACCCAGGCCCACACCGCCCACACAGACACCTCGCAGACACACCTCTCAGCCATACACATAGACCATACACCCACTCACACAACAGACACATACACAGAGACAAAAAGACATAAGCCCATCCACTCCGGACCGCCCTCCGCCATGCGGGGGAACGGATGCCACCCCCCAGCGCCAGCCGCAACCCCAGGGCGCCGCCAGCCGGACGACTACTCGAGTGCCCCCCCACCATCGCGGGCAGGGAGCAGGGGTGTAGGAAGACCCGCCCACTCTCCTCCCCTGTGTGAGAGGTGAAGTGTTGGATGCATGTGTTGGTGATTGTGAGTGTATGTGGTGTACGGGATGAGTATGACTGTTGAGAAACTTAAGATGGATTTAAAATTGACTGGGGAAGCGAGGAGGAGCGCTGCTTGCAAACAGCTCTCCTCCCCATCACCCCCCCCCCCCCCCCCGCCAAGACCCTCAATGTATATGGTGTAAGTAAAATTGAGGGGCGGGCAGCAGTGAAGAGGTAAGTGAGACCACCTAAGCGGCCCCACCCACCAACCTCTGAGTAGTGCCCCCACCCCCCAAGGCCCTGTGTGTATACTGATATGTGGTGACTAAAGTACAATTAAAACAAGGGGAGGCAGAGGGCCGCACAGCACAGCGAGTAAGGCCATGTGGATGGCCCCCTCACCGCAGCGTGCGCGGCACATTCCCACCCCGAGATCCTACATGTGTGCGTGGCATGTTATGTGAGTGAGGGGGGAGAGGGGCTGGGATTCATACCAGGGGGGAGCTTACTACCCCCTGGCAGAAGAGAGCCAGTTAACCAGCTGGCTCATTAGGCACCCCAGCCCCCCACCGCGGCATGGGATGGAGCGGACCCGGGGCCCCCGGCGACAACGCCCCTGAGCTGTGCCGACGCCAAGAGCTAGCCCAACCCCCCACCACCACCCCAAAGGGCAGCCCGCACTCAGTCACCCACTCATTCGACGACAAAAAGGTGGCAGACCAGCCCGGGCTCGAGACATGCCACCCCCCAAACAGCGCAGGCTGGCCCCCCAGACATGGACCTGACCCACCCCCCCTGGCAGCGCCCCGGAGGGAGCACAGACCACCCCCGCGCAGGAAAAGTTTTTTATACCTTTAAACATTAACAAAAACCGCTAATGTCTTTTCTTTAAAATTTTCAAGTCTATTTCTGACTGGTTTTTCGCGATAAGTTCTGTGAACGCCTGAGTTAGTGTGTTTTGGGGGCTTGGATACACATCGAGGTCCTGACAGAAATAATTATGTCTGCTTTCACAGACCTAAAGTTAAACTCTAAAGCCCATCGGCGTGTGTGTGTGTGCTTGTGCACATGAGCACAAGCACATGGTTCAATGTAACTGTAGCAGCTTATTCCATGTATTCATTGTGCACATACACACATATATGCTATGTCTAGATCTCCTGGGGAAATCAAGAGTGTTGCCCACAAACATTGTTCAGCTTTTGGCCTAACATGGTCCTTACGTGTTTTAAAGTTGCGTGAAGTGGAGTGAGGAGCATTCTGAACATCAAACTATTTTAAGATAAATTGTCTAACAGGAAATTTAGTTTCTCAATTTATTTCTTATATATTATTTTAATTATTGAGTTCAAAGTTTTGTAGTAAATGGTGATATTGTCATCAATTTGGTGATAATGCGAGCCAAACATTTCTCGAAAATGACATTTGCATAAGTAAAACATTCTGAAATTATATTTCTATTTTATTCTGCTGCTGCTTACATGTTTACATCTCTGTCTCTCTCGCTCTCTCTCTCCAGGACAGTGAAAGTAGGACTATTTACCCTTGTTTATGTAGCTGTAGGATGGCCATAATATAGTTTCAATCCGATATCGATGTAATGCTTGTCTGTGATGATTGGTTAACATATTGATTGGTGTATTAATATAGCCGGAGAGTAATAAAACCCATTGCAATCAAGTATACAGTGCCTTATAAAAGTATTCAGTTATCATAATTTTACTCAATTACAAAGGATAGTTAAACGTTTTCCAAATGAGCATTTTATTGCATTTCCAAAGGCACTGTAACTTATTTCTGTGCCAACATTAAAATTAAATAAACTTATGATTTAATGTCGATATGAGATGACAAATTATTCACAAATGATACAGAGGTGCCACTCATTTCCACATACAGTAACTCATCACAATTGGGTGCCACTGTGCTTTTTAATGAAAAGCTGATAAAACTTAAAATGTGGTTCGGTCATGTGTGTAGTCTGTGTGTAGACAAGGAAACAGAGGCATAGTAGCTGTTATTTTTTTATTCCAAAGTCATCCAATTTGCTATTTTCCTTACATACCCACCCATTCACTCACTCACTCACTGACCCACTCATTCACCACCCCCCCCCCCACCCACCCACCCATTCACACACCCAAGTCTTCCGTAAGGTGTTTGCAGAACTCGCTGCAGAACCCAGGCTGTGTGAAGTTCCCCTCGTCTTCCACGCCCAATGTAGCCTATGGGACAATAAATAATAAGCAAGCATACTTAGTATCAAAACAGAGCAACAATGTTTTTCATTGCATACTTTCAAGAAAATATTCAGGACCTGACACACAATAAATTGTTCTGGTGACTTTCTTTTTGCAACCACTGACTTCAGCAACAATTGTCAACATTCTTACACAGTATGCATACTGTACCTGGTAAGCTGTTCTTATAAGTCTCTAGACAGTGCTGGCAGCATTCCAGGCGATACAATCGTCGGAATTGTGCTTGATAGGCCGCACTGTACAGTTTCCATGGGACTACACCTGTAGGTTTCAAATTTAAGAATGATTCATTAGAGTAAAATCCCTTGTTAATGGGAATACAAACATCCTAACTCAAAGGGTATTCAAATATCATAATATGTTTTATACCTACTGTCAAGCCACTGAAAATGCGCTCGGGCACGGAATGTTTCCCTTCCGACTAAGTCCCAAAAAAAGGTGACAAACAAGTGACAGCTTTAAAAAAGCTTTGTCACCCTCGAACAGGACTACTTCTAAAAGGATATCCTCCAGGACGTCGAGGGGGATCTGTGAAAGAAATCATACAAGCACGCAAATATTATTTTACAATAGTTCTGTAATATAACAAAAACAGACAAAAATAGCATGACTTCTACATTCCAACTCCAACTGCTTAAAATGAAGCTCATTGTTTTCACATTTTTGTAGGGTACAGCACAGTAAGCACAGAGAAAAAAAGAGAAAAACAGCAGGTTCAGCTGTAAGATCAGCTACATAAATACCTGTTCAATGGAGATGGAACCCATTCCTCCTCCTCTACCATCTGTGCTTTCAACACATTGAATTTTCCTAAAAGAAATTATATTGTCACAACTATTGTAAAACTATGACATATTGTAATGGTATCACATAGAGTTGACTCCACCTGAGGGCACAGGTGTAAAACAATTTGATCACGTTGGGCACCAGACCTGGAAAAAGGCAGTCATGATACTACCAGCTTGTCAGACTGAAAGGCTTATATGCATATGGGTCAGAACAATGCATCAGAGTGATAAATATTACAGCATCAACTTTGTAAGGTGTATCAATCCCCACTAGGGTTGTAACGGTATACCGGTATGGCGGTTTATTGTGATATTGACATGTACGATTATCATATCATGCACATTTGCCTATCCGCGGTTTGGAAAAAAAAAAAAAGAAACCAGATCTCACCTGCGCTGCTGTGTATATGCAACTTCTTTCCGCTTTACTGCTTAGACTCCACCCATAAATGCACAGCGGCGAAAATGTCCGATAGTGGCTGCAAATTCTAATCTCTATTTCCCGCCGAAAAAAAAATTAAAATCTGCAGTATGGGAATATTTTGGGTATCCAAAAAATGATCGTGGGGTGGATATCCAGTTTGCAAGAAATGTGGACGAACAGTGGCCGCAAAAGGAGGAAATACGTCGAACATGTTCTCCCATATTCGCGAACACCATCCCTCCGTGAAGATAAAGGTAAGTTCCATTTATAACTTAAAGCCGTATTATTTCTGTGATGCAGAGGGAATCCCGGAATCCAGTCATGTAATTGGAGTCAATTACAGTATAATTCAGATGCCACGTAAAATGTCCGATTTGATAGATAGATGGATGAATAAATCAAAATATAGCTGTGCAGCAAATTAAATCGCGATGTGCGTCTGTGAATATACAGCGCAAAAAGGCTGCCGCTTGCTCATTAACCAACTACCCCCCCCCCACACACACACACACAGCGGCACAGATGATTATTTTGTCCTCCAGGTTCGTGTGCCGCCCCCCATAGAATCCCTCCCGGCGCCCTCCCAACTTCATCCCTTATCGTCTCCGCTCGCCCATCCTCTAGAAAAACGCTTTATTTAGATTATTTTTGTTTTCCTCCAAGTTCGTGTGCCGCCCCCCACGTGACATGAAAAAGTGCCGCCCCGGGCGGCTGCCCCGTTCGCCCATGCCTAAAACCGCCACTGCATGATGGTCATGGTTTTTAAAGCGTCTGCTGTCTCATTCACTATGTGAAGACGTGAACACATGAACATATCCAGAGCTACTCTCAAGAGAACACTTAATGATCATTTTATAATTTTATTTAAAAGAATAATCATCAAATACACTAACTGAAAACTCATAGGTGTTTAGTACAAGTGGACACATTCTCTCACCTCAGCGGTCAAGATTGAGCCCTGAAAATCTCAACATGCTTACATTTCTTCATCATAATCTGACCTGAAAAAAAGCAAAGAAATGCATGCTGCTATGATAATCTCAGGAAAATATTAACAAACATGACCCTGCACATATTGCTCTCCCATATATGCTGTTAAAGAGGAAGGACAGTTTGATTTATTCTTGTCTAATATAAAGAGAAATAACTTATTCCTTATTTTGTTCAAATGGGAGATGCGCAGCTTTATTTTATTTATTTTTCCCCCAAAAGTTAGACTCATACTTCCATAAGTTTTTTTTATTTTCATTAAAAAAAAGTTTGTTACAATAAACCATGTTCATCCAAAAACCATATCTCTTTTTATTCATTTAAGGGTCATTGTAGCTGATGATTATACTAATAATAATGATAGTTTAATACCGTATACCACGAAACCGTGATATTTTCTGAGACGATTATCATACCGTGAAAATCTCATACCGTTACAACCCTAATCCCCACCTTCAGATCAGATCACTAAGACCAATTAATCTGACTCCATTAAATTATGCTGCTGTTTGTAATAGGGTCAGTGGTGGCCTAATGGATAGGGAAGTGCACTTGTAATCGAAAGGTGCCACTGAAGTACCCTGAGCAAGGTACCACCCCCAAGCACTGCTCTCCTCTGCAATGTCATGGTGTCATATAGGTTAAATGCAGAGTACACATTTTGTTGTTGTGCACTGTGTGCTGTGGTGTGTCAATGACAACTAATCACTTCACTTATATGCCATGCACTACGAGGCATCACAGAAAATATTTAAAAAGTATGACACAAAAGGAATTGTATTACTGATTAATGAATAGTTTGTTTCCAAGTTATAAATAATATAATAACCGATACATTAGATGTTAAAAGTTATAACACCCATAAACAATGACAACTGTATTACATGAAATGGTTGCCAATTGTTAAATGGTTTCCAAATTTGCGACTAAGAGAGCCCATGCGGCAATCAATCAAATGAGTCAATCAATATATAAACAAACAAACAAATACGGAGGAACAAAACATAAAACATGCACCTCTGAGTCTCTGATTTCCGATCGGGCACTTGTGTGCTCCAGATGTGGTAGTCCCCAGCAGTCATCACTGCACACTGGTAGATCTCCTGTCATACATATCAGACCATGCATGAAAATATTAACCAAATAAGTGTTTCACCACATTTCTGTGATACTGAGCCATCTTATGAAGCATATAACACTTTCTTAGGGTGGCTGAAGGTTGGTATACATTTAGCTGCAGATCAAGTACCCACTGCAAACATACATAAGTATACATATTCTAAAAAACATGGATGTGTTAAGGTTTTTATTAAGTTGTACAACCAGGCCCTCAAAAAATATATATTGTCTTCATACCAGGGGATGCTGCAGTTGTCATACCATGAGCTGGTGCTGCTGTTGTTGTTTGTGCTTGTTCGGCTGGTGCTTCAGCTGGTGCTGCAAAAAAGCACATTTTAAACCAAATGATTTAGAATGAGTTAAATCGGTTGTACTGCATGCATTTCTCATCAACGCTATGCTGTCTAGCATTTCTGACAGATTTGTAAGTTATAGCTTTATGATCTTTCAAATTGCAAAATAAACATGAGGAATCACCTACAATTAAAAGACAAATATAACTTCACGGCACCGGACAGCAAAATTACATAAACATGACATAAACATGACATTACCACTAATAATTTAGAATGAGGGTGGAATACATACCCAAAACTGTCTGACCATTGGAATTTAACTGTATGTCCACTCCTTTGCCCAATCTCTTCTTCATGCTTTCTATGGTTCTTGAATTTCTAGCATTGTTGTAGTGACACAAAATATTTCGCATCAAAAAGACATGCGATGAGGGAGTCATCATGTTGAGAAAATGATTGTTTTTCCTCATTCCAGCAAAGAGCTGTTCAGCACACGGGCTGTTGATCCAACCACGTAACTCTGGGACCAGTTCCACCTTTCGCAAGACATCCCTGGCATCTTTTGAGTTTGCCTCATGAAATCTATCATAAAGAGCATAATGCTCAGACGATCCAGTTATAGGGTGGCCATTTTCATCAGGAACTGGCTTCTTGGTGACTAGCCATGGCAAGCTCACTTTTATCTGTCCAGTAGTGGCACATCTGATGTTATCTTCAGTAGGCTCAAGTAACCTACCCCCATGAGGTTTGAAGGGTAATGATTCTGGATCTCTTAGGTTGGTATGTGTTGCCAACCCTCTCGCAAAATCATATAATACAATGTTTGGAAAATGTTTCATCGACAATAAAAGGTCAGCAAAGTCCCGGGGGCTCTCAGCCCTTATGTTGAACTTAACACCATACACCACAGCACAAGGACAGGTGACCACAGCCCATCCACCTGTTTAAGGAAACTGTAAATCAGAGTGCAACCATTCCAAGTAATGAAACTAAGAACTGTCTGTAAAAACGGTCTCTCAGTAATAGAACACAACTTACCAGAAGCTCCCCAGATCTGTGAAAACACCTTATCATAACTCGCTCTGTTCTTCATTTCTTGTTGAAGTCTCGTTACCAGGTCCATCCGTGAGCCTTTGGGGTCTATGCCACACTGTCGGCACAGAGCACGCACAGCTTCCATCTATAATGAACATTAGTATAGTTGGTGTGGCGTGGTTCAAAAACACACATCTTTGACAAAACTGACAAAAATTGACTTAAGTTCAGTACCTTGAGCTTAAGAAGTTCATCAGTCAGTCGGTCCTCTGTGAGGTTAAACTCAGATTCCTCCTTTGCACTACAAGCAGAATACACTTCTTTGTATTCAGTGTTGAGTACAACATCCCTATCTCTTGTGTGAGGACCAATCCACGGAGCCCAACTATGGTAACTGGGATGGACGACAAATGGGTTTGACTTGTTGCCTTTAAATGATGTTAGAAAATATTATTAACATAACAGTACATTATTCCACGATAAACAAAGTAAATGCTAGAATACTGTCATCCCACCTAGAACATTGTGCGGACTGTACTTACTTGGGACCAACCCACGGCTGATCATTTCAAGGGAAACCATCTCCCAGAAATTTTCAACACTTACCTTTCCATCAAAAGTCTGAGATGGTTCCTCAATGCTGCTCACTAAGGAAAGCAAGACTTAAGTAAGCATGTTCCAAACAGTCATAGCTGGATATGTGGTGCTTGAAACAATGTAAGACTAAGAAAATGAATAAATGTGTTCACTTACCAGGCATGCTAAAAACGCCCTTCTCATGAAGGTCCATCACAACAGATACTGGATGATAACCACACGATACACAAGCATATGTGTAACCGAGGTCTGACAGTGCTTCAAAGCTTAAATAAGCCTGCAGGACCCTTTCCCTGGATGGATAGGTTTTACCAGAGGTCTTCTCCAACACATCCATGGCACTCCCTACTGCCTGATGAGTCTGTGAAATTGATGTATGACATTTAAAGGCTTTACAATATATTATTTTGATAAAGTATTCGTAATTGTTTTAAATGATTAAAACAACAGAACATGGTTCCTACCTGAAGTGTATTGCGTAGAAAATGGCACATGTATATGGACAGAAGTGTGTGGTCATCGAAATTGTGGACACCATCAGTCCACTCCTGGTATCGATATGCCATACCACACCTGTAGCACCATTTTCTGTACACTGAAATTCCTAATGGACACAAGCACCAGTAAATGTTACACATTTATCTTTCACCATTTTACACTGTGACATGTCTCTATACTTTGCACAGTACTAAAAGCCAGTGTATGAAATTATCTCAGTAAGCATACAAGTGTGAATTGCTGGGAAGGAGGCTAAGCTGCTGATAGTGGAAGTCATGGCTACACTGACATTTACAGTACATGTAGTGAGTAATGAAATGTTAAAATATCGATAATAAATATTTAAATAAAGAGAGAACATACCTTCTATGACATCAGTGATTGTTAGGATTTTAGCCTTAGATGTAATCAGCACAGGTTCGCTTAGAGGAGTGGGCTCTAAACATTCTGAGCAAAAGGTTTCTGATGGTATGAAGTGCACAGGGAAATGAATGGTCTTGACCACGTCTGAGGGGAAAATCGCAGGCAGTTTCTTCTTATGAAAAATGTATTGAACCATCCGCGACAGATTTTTGCCTTCAGGTGAGTATGGAGCTCCTTCTTCTAGGTCAAAACTTTCCATGTCAATTGGAAAATGTTCTGTGATGTTCTCCTCCACACTTCTGGTTTTTCTGAAGAGTGCCTGGTCTGTTTCAAATAAATGCCACTTGGCAACATATTTAGGTATGCATGACTGCCTTGGGTTCGCGCAAGGACAATGCCATGAAATGATTTTAGAATTGTACCTTACCACCACTCTGCCAAGCCGGCTGTAATAGGAGATAGTTGACTCGTATACAGAAATGTGCTTTTTGTAGGGGGGTCCACACACAGTCACCAGACAGGACAACGGGACTCCTGCATCATTTGCTTCTCTCTGACGTACCAAACACCTTTCCTTTTTGTCTTCCCCAAACCACTTGTCATGTACCATCACCTGCAAAACATCCTCTGTAAGTGATGGAGTGTCCATTCTGGCTGGAGGGCAGTACACGAGGGACTGAATGTGGTGGCACTCAAATGGACGAAGGTTTGACCTCTCTGCAAACTCTGCATTAATTCTGCAGATATCCAGCTCACACATTGTTTTTTGTTCAGGACCCCATGTCCTTTTAATGACACGTACTGGTGTGCTGGGTGCTATAAAAGACTTTGCTACTGCAAACACTCCATTTGTGTAATCAACACACTGAGCACTGAGGTGGTTCTGTGCCGTAATGTCCATTTTGATGGGAGTGTGACGTCTTCGAAGATGTATCCGTAGGTTCCGTCTATTAAGGATTAGGCCACAGCTAGTACACTTCACTGTTTTCTGCTTTCTTTGGGTGAGAGGGTGGTAGTGCTGGTGCTGCTGAGGAGCCAGGATCAGAGGAACATGAAGAAAGTGAGGGGTGGAGGATGGGGACTGGGGGAGGGGGACATGCAGCTTCAGAAGCAGTAAAGGAGGGAGCAGGAGAGGCGGGAGGTGACTGATGCGCTTCCGTTGTGGTTGGCTTGGTTTCACTGATGCATTGGGATACATGATGTTTAAACTGGTCTTTGCGTATTATTGTTTGGCTGCAATAAAGACAATGAAAGTGTCCTGTGGGTCTGCAATAATTGTTGCATTTGCTGATGAAGAAACCTGCAAGACGGCAACATGAAGACCAAAGCTATCAACAGAAAAGAAAGGTATACACAGAACGGGACTGGGGGAGTGAGGTCAGGAGTAGCTGATCAGAAAGTTACAGTGTCAAACAAAACACAAACATAGGTAAATTAGCTTACCAATATTCACATGACTTCAGGGACTCCCACTAAGGAACTCCACATCATTTTGTCTATCTTGATTGTAAGAAGTGCATTCTACATTTAAGCATGTGTATGTTTTAAAACCACCAAAATCAATAGACCAATAAACATCATTAGGAATTACCTCTATGCTGTACTGCATGTCTCACGTGGCTCTGAATGTGTGTTGTAAATTTGAATTGTTGGTCAGTTGCATAAGTGCAGCATGGGCATCTGAACACACCGTCTAGGCAAAACCTTGTTGCATCAGGACTGGCCTGTAAATGCGTTGGATGCTTTAAAACATAAACAATAAAACATTGTGTAAACTTACTGTTACTCTGAGGTGCACGCTCATTCTAACAACATAACATGCATGCAGAAGTAATGCAGCTTGTAAGGTTATCAGGCTGTGATATCGATAAAATATCTTATAGAGCATTCATATCATCAGCATTAACTTGAGTATCCTGAGCATCATAATATAGCCTAAACATCTGCATAATATATTATTTTTACATAAATACCATTGAGGTTGTTGGTGTAATTTAATAATATATCGGTCACATACTCCATAACTCTTAATAAAACAATTCGGTCATCATAATCAGAAAAACTCAAAAGCACCTGTCGTAGTCTGTTTTCTACATATGCATTTGTGATAAATATTTTGCAATATTGTCATATAATTTTTAGGACATAAGGCCCAGACCTGCGGTCCCTGAAACAAAAGAGAAACAACCTAGCAGCAAAACGTACCGTCTGCGTTTTCTAGTGTAACGCCCTAAAACAAAACATATATACATGATTTATTTATTCAAATTTCATTTTAGTCTATTCAATGTGTTACCCTTCTCATGTTCTGAATCTAAGGGCATTTCAAGTCCGGAAATTTTAACTAGAGACACAATATTTAAGTAGAGGCATACCCAAGCGAAACAAGAGAAAGTGTGAAACAAGCACAACTACTTTAGCCCAAGTTTTTAAAAATGAGAAAAAGCCGTAATCAGTTTAACAGTTTTATTTCAATGTCAAAGAGAAAAAAAAACACTTCACCAAAGGCGAAGATCCATCCATAGCGGCTCTGGGTCCCGTCAGTGTAGCACAAAGCTAGCGTGATCTAGGCTGCCATTATCCAAGGAGCAGGGCCAGGCGCGTGCCACCCGTTTGAACAATGCGGGCGAAATAACTGCCTTATGGGATGCGAAGCTTGCGCATGCGCAGTGACGCAGACGCGCCTTTCAAAATGGCGGCGGCAGCAACACACGCGAAAGATCGATCTCCTGTATTTTCTTAGTTTTATTCTAAACAAGATGCCCCGATTTCATTTAAATACATTTAATAGCTGTAGGAACTAGTGAGCGGTATTTAGCAACATGCTATGTTAGAATAATGCCATCAAACGTGTCTGTTAAGCATATCACAGCGGACATACACGGAGGAAACATGGGGTAGAATCAAACAGGCCACAGGCTTTGAGATAGGCTGGCTCCCCAAGCTATTGCCCCCATTTAGCCCGAATGTCATAGACCTCTCCCCCCCCCCCACATCCTGACAAAGATGTATTTAGTTGTATTTTGTTATCAGGGTGATCGTCCGTTCGCAGGCCACTTTGGCCATGTGGTGTAGTCATAAACCGTCGCGGATGTTTACCCGAAACCGGGGCATCAAACAAAGAATAAGGATTCCTTAGACAACCCATTTCAAAATATGGCAGCAACAAACGGAGTGCCCAGTTATTTCAAATAAACCATGACCTTTTTTTTTAAAGTATTGAAGCACTTTTCTACCAATGTGAATAATAAACATTTTAGACAAAAAAAATCAACGAATAACGCTGGTAATTCGTTGTCAAAATGAGCGTACGGCATTAGCCCAGAAGAGGGGTGGCAATTTGCATATGTGAAAGCCTATGTGAATGAGACACAGGTCCAAAACTTTTAACTAGAGACACAATATTTAAGTAGAGGCATACCCAAGCGAAACAAGAGAAAGTGTGAAACAAGCACAACTACTTTAGCCCAAGTTTTTAAAAATGAGAAAAAGCCGTAATCAGTTTAACAGTTTTATTTCAATGTCAAAGAGAAAAAAAAACACTTCACCAAAGGCGAAGATCCATCCATAGCGGCTCTGGGTCCCGTCAGCGTAGCACAAAGCTAGCGTGATCTAGGCTGCCATTATCCAAGGAGCAGGGCCAGGCGCGTGCCACCCGTTTGAACAATGCGGGCGAAATAACTGCCTTATGGGATGCGAAGCTTGCGCATGCGCAGTGACGCAGACGCGCCTTTCAAAATGGCGGCGGCAGCAACACACGCGAAAGATCGATCTCCTGTATTTTCTTAGTTTTATTCTAAACAAGATGCCCCGATTTCATTTAAATACATTTAATAGCTGTAGGAACTAGTGAGCGGTATTTAGCAACATGCTATGTTAGAATAATGCCATCAAACGTGTCTGTTAAGCATATCACAGCGGACATACACGGAGGAAACATGGGGTAGAATCAAACAGGCCACAGGCTTTGAGATAGGCTGGCTCCCCAAGCTATTGCCCCCATTTAGCCCGAATGTCATAGACCTGCCCCGCCCCACATCCTGACAAAGATGTATTTAGTTGTATTTTGTTATCAGGGTGATCGTCCGTTCGCAGGCCACTTTGGCCATGTGGTGTAGTCATAAACCGTCGCGGATGTTTACCCGAAACCGGGGCATCAAACAAAGAATAAGGATTCCTTAGACAACCCATTTCAAAATATGGCAGCAACAAACGGAGTGCCCAGTTATTTCAAATAAACCATGACCTTTTTTTTTAAAGTATTGAAGCACTTTTCTACCAATGTGAATAATAAACATTTTAGACAAAAAAAATCAACGAATAACGCTGGTAATTCGTTGTCAAAATGAGCGTACGGCATTAGCCCAGAAGAGGGGTGGCAATTTGCATATGTGAAAGCCTATGTGAATGAGACACAGGTCCAAAACTTTTAACTAGAGACACAATATTTAAGTAGAGGCATACCCAAGCGAAACAAGAGAAAGTGTGAAACAAGCACAACTACTTTAGCCCAAGTTTTTAAAAATGAGAAAAAGCCGTAATCAGTTTAACAGTTTTATTTCAATGTCAAAGAGAAAAAAAAAACACTTCACCAAAGGCGAAGATCCATCCATAGCGGCTCTGGGTCCCGTCAGTGTAGCACAAAGCTAGCGTGATCTAGGCTGCCATTATCCAAGGAGCAGGGCCAGGCGCGTGCCACCCGTTTGAACAATGCGGGCGAAATAACTGCCTTATGGGATGCGAAGCTTGCGCATGCGCAGTGACGCAGACGCGCCTTTCAAAATGGCGGCGGCAGCAACACACGCGAAAGATCGATCTCCTGTATTTTCTTAGTTTTATTCTAAACAAGATGCCCCGATTTCATTTAAATACATTTAATAGCTGTAGGAACTAGTGAGCGGTATTTAGCAACATGCTATGTTAGAATAATGCCATCAAACGTGTCTGTTAAGCATATCACAGCGGACATACACGGAGGAAACATGGGGTAGAATCAAACAGGCCACAGGCTTTGAGATAGGCTGGCTCCCCAAGCTATTGCCCCCATTTAGCCCGAATGTCATAGACCTCCCCCCCCCCCCCACATCCTGACAAAGATGTATTTAGTTGTATTTTGTTATCAGGGTGATCGTCCGTTCGCAGGCCACTTTGGCCATGTGGTGTAGTCATAAACCGTCGCGGATGTTTACCCGAAACCGGGGCATCAAACAAAGAATAAGGATTCCTTAGACAACCCATTTCAAAATATGGCAGCAACAAACGGAGTGCCCAGTTATTTCAAATAAACCATGACCTTTTTTTTAAAGTATTGAAGCACTTTTCTACCAATGTGAATAATAAACATTTTAGACAAAAAAAATCAACGAATAACGCTGGTAATTCGTTGTCAAAATGAGCGTACGGCATTAGCCCAGAAGAGGGGTGGCAATTTGCATATGTGAAAGCCTATGTGAATGAGACACAGGTCCAAAACTTTTAACTAGAGACACAATATTTAAGTACAGGCATACCCAAGCGAAACAAGAGAAAGTGTGAAACAAGCACAACTACTTTAGCCCAAGTTTTTAAAAATGAGAAAAAGCCGTAATCAGTTTAACAGTTTTATTTCAATGTCAAAGAGAAAAAAAAACACTTCACCAAAGGCGAAGATCCATCCATAGCGGCTCTGGGTCCCGTCAGCGTAGCACAAAGCTAGCGTGATCTAGGCTGCCATTATCCAAGGAGCAGGGCCAGGCGCGTGCCACCCGTTTGAACAATGCGGGCGAAATAACTGCCTTATGGGATGCGAAGCTTGCGCATGCGCAGTGACGCAGACGCGCCTTTCAAAATGGCGGCGGCAGCAACACACGCGAAAGATCGATCTCCTGTATTTT
>NW_027326006.1:139714-172646 GCF_048594095.1 Paramormyrops kingsleyae
GCTCGAGCCCATGCTGCAGTCTCCCCTGCAAAGTTCTCTGATCTTCCCATCCTTGAAATCAGTCCAGCCAGTACAACCGATACCCCCATTCTATTGTGCGCTGTTGTCCCCTGGGGATCTTGTCAGTTCATCGGTCTCCCTGCCCACCAGCTCCATACTCCCTCCGGCCTCTAACAACATGTCTCTCATGGAGCAGCAGGCCTCGGCCTCTGGCTCCCGCAATCCTCTAGTGGCCGAGGCAGGGCTTGTCAGCCACAAGCTGCCTGGTACTGGCATCCAGGAACATTTTGTTGACCCCACACCCAAGAAGAAGCCCCGCAAATCCAGCATGCCAGTGAAAATTGAGAAGGAGGTCATCAGCGTGGCTGATGTGTTCGACGACAAAGAGGAGGAGGAGGAGGATGAGGAAGGGGTCAGGGTCCTGAATGGAATGACTAGCACCCAGGGATGCCACCATCCACATTCCCACCTTTACAACAACAGCAACCACAGTGGGGGCAGCAGCCAAGCATCTCCCAGCCGGGATGAGATGAGCCCTGGGCTGGCACTGAGGAGCATTCTCCAGCTGGAGCAGGATGAAGCTCGGACTACCAGCAAGAGGTGGAGGGGGTCAGCGAAGGGGAGGGTGGCTCAAACAGGGCAGACTGGGTGAGGGGTGGTGCCAGGGAGGGGTTCCCAGAGCTGCCGGGCCAGGGGGTCGACCCGAGTCTTCCTGATAACGTAGTGCAAGCTGAATCCTTGGGTTCCTTTAAATCAGAGCTAGATAAGATTTTAACAACTCTAAGCTATTAGTTAAGTTCTCCCCAAGCGAGCTCGATGGGCCGAATGGCCTCCTCTCGTTTGTATAGTTCTTATGTTCTTATGTTCTTATGAGTGCTGTCCTGTGCATGCTGTGCCACAAACCATACAGCTGCAAGGGCACTCGCTTCAAGACGGTACATCTGCACCAGATGCAGAGCCGCAAGGTTCCGGGCTGCAGCCTCACATTCTCCTCGACGCGGAGCTGCAACCAGCAGAGCAGAACCCCAGCCTGCGCCGGCATGTGGCCAAATGACTGCCCCCCACCCCCAGGCCTCCTACTTTCACACTGTACTTGTGGAAGTCTCTAGACGCGCTTGGATGGGTAGCTCTGCTGCTGCTGCATCCCTGTGGCCCCAACACGTCCTGTCACTTCCATGGAAACCCTCGTCCATCTCCAAAGAAACTGTTCGGACACTTCTTTTGTGACTGTTGCTCGCAGAAATGGTAGTAATAAGAAGAGAGCCTTCTCGGTGTATTATTAGTGTAATAATAGCTTTTAAATGACCCATTAACAGAGCATGACAGCCTCATCTGTAAATAACATCCCAGAGGGTTCTTTATGTAAAAAATGTACTGAGGGTGTCAGTGCCCATGCTTGTTTCATTTCATGGCACCTCCAGCTCTCAGACTGAAGGAAAATGTAGCCTCTAGCTCATTTGATTTCTTTATTTTCACTTTGATGCACACTTCAGACTTAAAAAAAAAAGCTCAAATTCTTTTATAAATGTACCAATGCAGAGAAGGCCTGCATGCTTTTGGCTTCTGAACATAGGATTTGTTCTTTGTGTTGCCACATTTGTATGTTGACCCAGTCTTGCACTTTTCAAGTCTACAAGGGCAGACTGGGTTAGGGTGTAATATTTTGTGTGTCTTGAGGTCACCTGCCTCTAAGGTGTTTTAAGAAAATGCTGATGACATGATTTTCTGCTTTCCATTTGAAACAACCATTGAGTCTTAGCGCAATAGCAGATAAGCAGAGTAATATTAATCTCTGCTTTTAGCTCTCATAAGAGCAGCCCAAGTGCTGTTCAAGGTATTGTTCAGAGAAAGATCTCTGAGGTGTTCCCAGGGAGTGATCTCTGAGGTATCATCCAGAGTGTGATATCCAAGCTTAGTTGTTACTTCATTAATGTTCCTTCCAGAAGTTGACAAGATTTCTGTATCTCTATATTATTTACATTTTAATGCTTCATTTAAGGTGATCCAGGTGCTTTCTGAAGACTGCATAAATCAAGCATGTATTTGAACTTAACTGTGACGAAAAACAAATGAAGTGTTTTCATATTTCAGGCTGGGGACACAAGCGTAAGACACGAGTTTTAAGTTTGCTCTCCAGAAAATCTGGCCACAAGTCACTTTGGGTCCTCACTTAGTGTTCTGATGTGCTGTACCGTCACTAGTGGTGCATAAGTATAGGTAGCCACTGGAGACAAACTTCACCAGATCATTCAGCATTTGGATATACACTCACCTAAAGGATTATTAGGAACACCTGTTCAATTTCTCATTAATGCAATTATCTAATCAACCAATCACATGGCAGTTGCTTCAATGCATTTAGGGGTGTGGTCCTGGTCAAGACAATCTCCTGGGGTCTGTTTCACAAAGCAGGATTACTTGCTTAGCCGGATAACTTGCCAGATTTAAGGTAGTCTGAGCTAAATAGACCTTATTTTCATCAACTTACATTTAGCCCAGGCTACCTTACCTTAGTATTTCACAATCTGCTCAGTTACTGGGATTTTCACGCACAACCATTTCTAGGGTTTACAAAGAATGGTGTGCAAAGGGAAAAACATCCAGTATGCGGCAGTCCTGTGGGCGAAAATGCCTTGTTGATGCTAGAGGTCAGAGGAGAATGGGCCGACTGATTCAAGCTGATAGAAGAGCAACTTTGGCTGAAATAACCACTCGTTACAACCGAGGTATGCAGCAAAGCATTTGTGAAGCCACAACACGCACAACCTTGAGGCGGATGGGCTACAACAGCAGAAGACCCCATCGGGTACCACTCATCTCCACTACAAATAGGAAAAAGAGGCTACAATTTGCACAAGCTCACCAAAATTGGACAGTTGAAGACTGGAAAAATGTTGCCTGGTCTGATGAGTCTCGATTTCTGTTGAGACATTCAAATGGTAGAGTCAGAATTTGGCGTAAACAGAATGAGAACATGGATCCATCATGCCTTGTTACCACTGTGCAGGCTGGTGGTGGTGGTGTAATGGTGTGGGGGATGTTTTCTTGGCACACTTTGGGCCCCTTAGTGCCAATTGGGCATCGTTTAAATGCCACGGCCTACCTGAGCATTGTTTCTGACCATGTCCATCCCTTTATGACCACCATGTACCCATCCTCTGATGGCTACTTCCAGCAGGATAATGCACCATGTCACAAAGCTCAAATCATTTCAAATTGGTTTCTTGAACATGACAATGAGTTCACTGTACTAAAATGGCCCCAACAGTCACCAGATCTCAACCCAATAGAGCATCTTTGGGATGTGGTGGAACGGGAGCTTCGTGCCCCGGATGTGCATCCCACAAATCTCCATCAACTGCAAGATGCTATCCTATCAATATGGGCCAACATTTCTAAAGAATGCTTTCAGCACCTTGTTGAATCAATGCCACGTAGAATTAAGGCAGTTCTGAAGGCGAAAGGGGGTCAAACACCGTATTAGTATGGTGTTCCTAATAATGCTTTAGGTGAGTGTATGTTGTATCTGTATGAATTTTGGTGTCGGACTGCAGCAGTAACTTGATGCCAGTCATTATCATGGCCACCTGCTTGCTGCGTATGAAGGTGTAGGTGCCGCATGAGGCTGCTGCAGTGGCGTCCCCGCTGTTATGAGTGCAGCTGTGCAAAGTGGAAATGAAGCCCAGCCCCCCCCACATATAATACTCCTGTCTTATGAAATAAAACGATTCTTACAAAAACCAGGGGCAGTGATCATGGCAATCATAGGAGGCAGTCACATGATCATGTCAGTCATAGGAGGCAGTAATGTGATCATACCAAAGGAGGCAGTTACACAATCGAGTCAGTCACATGATCACACCACTCTCTGGAGGCAGTCACATGGTCATTGGAAGCAGTCATATGATCGCACCAAACACAGGAGGCAGTTGTGCAATCATGCCATTCAAAAGAGGCAGTCATATGATCACACCACTCTCTGGAGGCAGTCACATGATCATTGGAAGCAGTCATATGATCGCACCAAACACAGGAGGCAGTTGTGCAATCATTCCATTCAAAGGAGGCAGTCATATGATCACAGGAGGCAGTTACATGATCATGCCAAGCACAACAGGGAGTCACATGATCGCGCCAAACACAGGAGGCAGTTGTGCAATCATGCCATTCACAGGAGGCAGTCATATGATCACAGGAGGCAGTCACATGATCATGCCAATCACAACAGGCAGTCACCTGAGCACACCAATCACAGGAGGTATTCACAAATCAGACCAGTTCCAGGAGGCAGTGACATGATCATGCTAACCACAGAGCTGACACTGAAAAGACTCCCTGTCAAATATTTATTTAAAGGATTGAGGACACCAACAGTGATTCTACTTAAACTTTAATTCACTTACTTTAATTAAAGTGTGGTATAAATCAACCTCTCTGATAACACATTGACGTATTGTCCCTGAATCACTGAAAATACTTGTTTAACATATGATTAGTATGATTAACATGATTACTTATGCCATAAATTGCGTAACAACAACTACTTTATTAAGCTATAACTTTTTGTGCAGCAGTTGGGGCGGCTTCGAGTCTCTTCCTGCCTCTTCCTGCAAGTGATTTCTCCCCCCCTTTGCTCCACTGTCTGCATCTCCAAGGTCCGAGCTTCACACAGTATTCAAAACAATCTCTTCTTGCCTAAGGCATAAAACATAACAGACCCAATATGCCTCCCCTCCCGGGCCTACTAATGTCCAATTTTACTTCCACACTCCCCCCTTTTGAACACGCGAAATCCACGCTGTTCACACAGAATCAGAGTTCACAGCAAAGTAATACTGCGGACAAAAGCGCAGTGGGGCGATGGGCGCTGGCAGCGGTTGGATGGACCACGAGTCACAAGCAGAGTTGGCGTCGCTGGTCATATTGATGACAACCTGGGGCTGTGGTTCGTAGAGCCAAGCAGGAAGGAGAGGATCATCCCCGTATGGGCAAGAGGAAGCCCACCTGGGAAGACAGAACACTAGAACAATAGCAATATGATTAGTAGCAACACTACAAGCAAAATCAATATACTAAAAACTAAAGGTTTAAACACCCCGGATAAACCCGGAATCAGTGAGGAGAACATAAGAACATAAGAACATAAGAAATTTACAAACGAGAGGAGGCCATTCGGCCCATCAAGCTCGTTTGGGGAGAACTTAACTAATAGCTCAGAGTTGTTAAAATCTTATCTAGCTCTGATTTAAAGGAACCCAGGGTTTTAGCTTCCACTACACTAGCAGGAAGACTATTCCATACTCTAACTACACGCTGTGTAAAGAAGTGCTTCCTCAAATTTGTTTTAAAATGTTCTCCCGCTAATTTCCACTTATGGCCACGAGTTCTAGTATTTAGACTAATATTGAAATAGTCATTTGGCTGAACAGCATCCAGACCCGTTAGAATCTTATAGACCTGAATCATATCCCCCCTTAGTCTCCTTTGCTCAAGGCTAAACAGATTCAGTTCCGCTAACCTCTCCTCATAAGACATTCCTCTAAGACCAGGAATCATTCTCGTAGCTCTTCGTTGCACCTTTTCTAAGGCAGCAATGTCCTTCTTGAGGTATGGTGACCAAACCTGCACACAGTATTCTAGGTGGGGTCTTACCAAGGAATTATATAAGTGTAACATCACCTCCCTTGACTTAAACTCCACACTTCTAGAGATATAACCCAACATTCTGTTCGCCTTTTTTATTGCTTCCCCACACTGGCGAGAGTGGGACATGGAAGCATCAACATACATACCGAGATCTTTCTCGTAATCAGCTACCTTTATTTCAGTGGAACCCATAAAATATCTGTACTTTATATTTCTGCTCCCTGCATGGATTACCTTGCATTTATCTGTGTTAAATTTCATCTGCCAAGTATCAGCCCAGTCGCTAATTAAATCCAGATCCCGTTGAAGCCTCTCAGCTGCTAGATTAGTATCTGCTACCCCGCCCACCTTGGTGTCGTCTGCAAATTTAACCAGTTTACTGTATGTATTTGTGTCAATATCATTAATGTAAATTAGGAACAATAGTGGTCCTAAAATTGAACCCTGCGGTACCCCACTATGAACGGAGACCCACTGTGACATTGTGCCTCTAATAACTACTCGCTGCTTCCTGTCAGTTAGCCAGTTTTTGATCCAAGCTGCCACAGTTCCTAAAATCCCTGCAGCTTTAAGCTTTAGTAAGAGCCGTTTGTGGGGGACAACATCAAAGGCCTTCTGGAAATCTAAGTAAATCACATCATAGGCCTTTTTGTGATCAATTTCACTTGTAGCTTCCTCAAAGAACTCAAGTACATTCGTTAAGCAGGATCTACCTCTCCTAAATCCATGTTGGCTATCCTTTATGATGTTATTTGCATCTAGGTAATCTACCATTTTCACTTGAATTATAGCTTCCATTATTTTTCCAGTAATGCTAGTTAAACTGATTGGCCTATAGTTTGATGGATTACTTCTATCCCCTTTTTTGAATATGGGTGTTATATTAGCATGCTTCCAATCTGATGGTACCACACCCGCAGATAACGATTTCTTGAATATTAAAGTTAAAGGTTGGCTAATAATATCCCTCATCTCTTTTAAAACTATAGGTAAGATGCCATCAGGCCCCTGTGATTTATTTATTTTGAGTTTAGCTAGGCTTAGTATCACATCAACCTCAGTTATACATATATTGGTCATAGACGATGCTGTATTCGTATTAATTGGTGGTAAGTTACTTGTGTTCTCTATTGTGAACACCCTTGAAAAATAATCATTAAACTCATTTACCATATCAATTTCATTATCAATTATAAGTCCAGCTGTACTCAACCAATTGTCCCAGCTGTACTCAAACAGGCCATGCTCCTTATGTATCGCAGACATCCGTTTGTGCACCACGTCCTCCAGATCTTGCACAACCTCAGAGGAATCAGGGATGTACGTGCAACATTCTCTCCCCACTATAGCACAAATACCGCCTTTCTCAGCCAATAGAATATGCAATGCCATACGGTTTTGCAGAGCCACCTGCTTAACCGCGGATAATTCACCCTGAACGGCCTTTACAGTATCAAGTGTCTGATTGGCCAGTTTCTCCACTGCAGTCTGCAGGGCAGCCACCTCAGTCTGAAGGTCTGACACTCCATGGGATGGAATAAACACCCCAAACCATTGTTCAGTCCGACTTAGCGACCGCTTGCTGCGCGAATATGCACGCACAGCCAAAGATATCTGCTCCTTGGGCACTACGCGAATAGGAGGAACAAGATAAGCCAGATAACAATACCAATCAACCTCCGCCGCCGAAAGAGACAAAACAATGTAACCCTTAAGAGAGTCTGTGTGGCCACAGATAAAAGCAGAACGTGGTGGTGCCACTAGCAAGACATCACCAAGGACAGAGAAGTTGACATAAGCCCTACAGTGCAGAGGTGGGGAGGAAGGGGATAGCGACTGGGCCGAATTAAACAGACGGAAACACACAGTCTCATTCACAGGGATGACAGCCAAGCCATCCTCAGGCAGGGTCTTCCCCTTCGCCCTCACATGTGTGTCCGATGGACAGGACACAGCAGAATAAGTACAGTTATCAGGGCTTCGTCGACACTGCAGAGCAGTTACAGTCAGTTCTCGCACCCGCGCCCCGTAGCGGTCAGGGTCCTCAGCCTCCCATGCTCTATCAGCAGCCCATGTGATAATTACCTGGGCCAAACAAACCCATCCCTCACCTGTACTATTCACGCCTACTAGCAAATGAACTGTAGTGAAACCTCAGTGATTGAACTCATCAGCCTGAGTCAGATAGAGGACTGGATTGTTCCCAGCAAACTCTTGTTGTAATCGGTCATGTGTGGCCTTAAGGGCCTCCTCCACTGCCCGCGACTTAACATGTATGTAATAGTTTGGGGTCTATTTCTTTTCTTTTTTGCTTAAAGGTTTTCTACCTGACTATATTATCTGGTGGCAACATTGGTTACCTTGCTGAGATCCAAATAAAAGGAAAATAAGGATAAAAGAAATAGTGGGTTTGCTTAGTCTGTCGAGTGGAATCCAGTTATACCTCCAAGTGGATGTTGTTATTCCTTTCAAGTTGGGGAAATTGCACAAAAGGAAAAGGGACAACTTGACAAGCACTCAGGTGTGGTCATTGTAGTGGAAAAACAGGCTAAATTTTCTTTGATCGTGATCCACTACCTGGCGGTAGAAGGTGCAAAAGTCTGACGCGTAAATGATGAGGATACGACACCAAGTTCTGTTCCTGATGGGTAGATTTATTCTTATGATATTTTAAGCCACCATATACTTTGATCTAGTTTGGCCGAAATGCAGACACCATCACACACGGCAAATACGGTCAATGACTGTTTCGCGTTGCACCTTCACACCTGGGCCACGTCATCTTAGCTGCTTTTGTAACCATCGCCTCCCTATAGGTGGGAATACACTCAGGCAATAATAAAAATCATTACATCTCATTACAATTATTACAATAATAAATATATATATTATATAATAAATAAATACAAATGAATATAAACATTAAATAAATAAATATCAACAATATTTATAAATAATTCCAATATAAATACAAACTAAATTATGTTTAATAAACAAACGAAAGAATGGCTCCTACACACCGGCCCCTAATTGTGTATCTAAGTAAACAATTATTAACAGGAATGTTATATAAGGAGCCATGTATCTATATCTATAAATATGATAGACAATTTATTGCCCTATGTGTTAAATAAGATATCAATATAAATGCTTATAAAGGTATACTTATCTCATACAACAAACAGTTACACGTTCAGTCCTCATTCCATGTTTCCTGAAGTTTCTAGAAGCAGGCAAAGTTTTGTCACTGGCCTCATCAACACTCCAGACTTGGTCCTCAGTGTAACAGTTCTTGTTAGACCCTTCGAGTCAGGATGGACTTCAAGCACTTTTCCAAGAGGCCAGGATCCACGAGGGGCTGTTCTGTCAACTACCATTACAACATCCCCTTTCTGAAGTCCTCTTTTTACAGTGATCCATCTTTGTCTCTCTTGTAGTAACGGTAGATACTCACGAATCCATCTTTTCCAAAACAAGTCAGCCAAATACTGAACCTGCTTCCAACGTCGTCTTATGTACAAATCAGACCTCTGGAACAATCCTGGTGGGAAAACAGTATGAGCCTTCAAAAGGAGGATGTGATTTGGAGTCAGTGCTTCTAGATCTTGTGCATCCCCTGTCACAGTGGTTATGGGGCGGCTGTTTAAAATGGCTTCTACCTCACATAGTAGAGTTTCAAGACTTTCATCATCGACCTCTTGTTCCTTTAGTACGGAATAAAGAATTTGTCGTACCATGCGAATAAGGCGTTCCCAAACTCCACCATGATGGGAAGCTGCTGGAGGATTAAAACTCCACTGCACTCCTTTCTGAAGCATTTCTTTCTGAATCTTGTTATGATTCCATTCAGAGATGGCCTTTTGAAGCTCTTTTTTAGCACCAACCAGGTTAGTTCCATTGTCTGATCTAATGTGTATGGCTTGACCTCTTCTACACACAAATCTTCTAAGAGCATGGATGCAAGAGTCTGTGTCCATGGAATGAGCCATTTCAAGATGCACGGCTCTACTCGACATGCATGTGAATAAAACTCCATACCTTTTAATATGGCTTCTTCCTCTCTTTACCTGAAAAGGCCCAAAGTAATCCACTCCCACATTACTGAATGGTGGGAGATCTGCTCTCAGTCTTTCCTTAGGGAGATCTGCCATCTTTTGTTCCCCCATCTTGCCTCTTGTACGTCTGCAGACAACACATCTGGAGAGGATCTTACGAGCAGCAGAGTTGGCATTCACTATCCAATACTTCTGTCGAAGTTTAGAGAGAATACCATTTCTGCCAGCATGCCCAAGATGTTCATGTATGTGACGAAGCAGAAGAGTAGAGATGTGATGGTCCTTTGGCAGGATCATTGGTAGTTTCGCTTCATCAGGCATTGCTGACCTACTTAACCTCCCTCCTATTCTCAGAATTCCTTCATCAAGCACTGGATCGAGCTTGTAGATACTACTCTGTCTGTTCAAAGCCCCTTTTGGTGGAAATGCTTTCTCCAGGAAAACGATCTCATCTGGATATTTTTGTCTTTGGCAAAACACAATGATAGCCTTTTCCGCCCTTGACAGATCACATAGACTTATAGAACATCTTCCCAATGTTTTCTTAAAAGCCTGTATTTGGTCAGATATCAACTTACTTTGAACTTCCTTTGGGAATCTATTTTCAAAGCAGGAGATGAGTTCCTTTCTTTTTACTCTGAGTGACTGAAGAGTGTCTTTCAATTTTAAATACCACACCACTGCTCTCCTTAACTTATACCAACTAGAGAAATATTCCAGTAGCTGATTTGTTGGGTTTTCCTTTACCATCTCTTTAGTGACAGCACTGAACACATGAATATTTCTTTTCACCTCTGGGTCATCTTGAGAGAGTGAGAGGGTTTCCATAAGGGTTTGAGGCCATTCCTCTTCTTTCTTCCAGAGAAATCCTGGTCCCTGGATCCATTCTTTGCACTTCACCAATGTGCTTGCACTCACTCCTCTTGATGCTTTATCAGCAGGATTCAGCTTGGTTCCAATGTGTCTCCATTGTGATATGTTAGTGTTGTCCCTTATAAGAGCGATCCTATTAGCCACAAACGTGTGAAATCTTGTCTGCTCGTTTGCTATATACTTCAGAACAGACTGACTATCAGTCCAAAAAGTTGACTGAGAAAGCTTAAACTCCAACTCCTTTCTCAACATCCTATCCACTTTGACCGCCAGAGCTGCAGCTGTCAATTCCAACCGTGGGATGGTCATTTGCTTCATAGGGGTAACTCTTGCTTTACCAAGAATAAAAGAAACATGTATGTCACAATTATCTGTGAACATTCTAAGGTAACTCACAGTGCCATACCCATGTTCACTGGCATCGGAAAAATGATGTAATTCAGTTTGCATAATCGGTCCAAAGCCCTTTGGTTTCACACAACGAGCAACTTCAAAATTTTCCAGTATACTGAGGTCATCAATCCATCTTCTCCATTTCTCAGATATAGGTTGTGGTATACTGCTGTCCCAGCCATATTTACTCCTACACAGCTCCTGTAACAGCAACTTTGCAGGCAAAATGAGAGGACATAAAAACCCAAGTGGATCATAGACAGAACTCACAATGGATAGCATGTTTCTACGTGTGTGAGGCTTCTCTTTCACAATACTACTAAACTTAAACATATCGTTCTCAACACTCCATAATAACCCAAGAACTCTTTCTATTGGTAACTTCTCTCTGTCTAGGTCCAGTTCCTTGACCTCATGGGCTCTGTCTTCTTTTGGAATGCACCCAAGGACAGTTCGGCTGTTACTCATCCATTTGGTCAAATGGAATCCACCCTTCTTACATAGAGATGTAAGCTCTTTGAACAGCTGCACTGCTTCTTGTTCAGATGAAAGAGACTTTAAGCAATCGTCAACATAAAAGTTATTCATAACTGTATTGACTGTATTGGGATGGAACATGCCCTTGTGATCCTTAGCGGTCTGTCGAAGTGCAAAGTTTGAACAACTGGGAGACGATACTGCTCCAAAGAGATGCACCAACATACGGTGCTCAACTGGAGGCTTATGAATATCACCATTAGGCCACCAAAGAAATCTTAAGAAGTCAATATGATCTTTTGACACTTGGACCTGATGGAACATTGCCTGGATGTCAGTCATGATGGCAACAGGCTCTAGACGGAACCGTAAAAGAACACCCAAAAGAGAACTTGTTAAATCTGGACCCTGCAACAGCTCAGAATTCAATGATATGCCACGAAATAGAGCACCACAGTCAAATACAACTCTAATGGTACCTTTCTTAGGGTGGTACACTCCATGATGTGGGATGTACCAGACCTTACCATCTGATCTTTTCAGTTCATCCTGGGGCACGATTTCTGCATATCCTTTATTGATGACCTCTGTAAGAAATTCTGTATATTCCCTTTTAAACTGTTCATTCTTTAGAAATCTTTTCTTCAGATTGGTTAGACGCTGTGTTGCCACCTGACGGTTATTTGGCATAATTATATCTTCTTTCCTAAATGGCAAATTCAAAGTATAATGTCCATTCCGCAGACTAACAGAAGTCTCTGCTGTTTCCATAAATTTTTTGTCTTCCACAGACATTTCGGCTTTGTCCTCTGTATCCTCATTAAAATCATGGTTATATTGTTGCAATAACAGTTCTTCCAAATTTCCAACTGATATTCTGTTTGCAGTGACAGTACGAATGCTAGATCTTCCACTATCGTTAATTGGGCCATTAACAATCCATCCTAAAATGGTCCTAACTGCATATGGTCCATCTTCTTGACTATTAACCACTTCCCATGGCTCAAGAGCCTTTGGAACATTGTTACCTATCAACAATTCTACATCAGCATCAATGTTAACTTCAGGGATTCTAATATCACTAAGATAGGAAAATCTCAAAAGGTCACCATTGTTGGGAATGTTACTTATATCTACCGGCATGCTGCTTTGAGTATAAACCTCAGGCAATGAAATAAAATGGGTTTTATCTATAGCAGAAACCTCCAAGCCTGTAATGATGTCCGAATTCATAGTCTTCTCCTGTGACATGGTTCGGAGCAAGATATTGGTGTTTCTCCCAGTTACGTTCAACTTGTTGGCCAGGCTTCTTGTACAGAAGGTTGCAGAGCTACCAGGATCAAGAAATGCATATGTATATATCACCTTATTTCCTTTGCAGTGTTTCACTTTTACTGGAACAATGGAAAGCATACATTCTTTACTGACCTCTTTATCACCGGCCCCAGAATGCTCTCGAGCTCCAAGTGACACCTGCCCACTATTAATTATAGGTTTTACCATAAGAAGAACATAAGAACATAAGAAATTTACAAACGAGAGGAGGCCATTCGGCCCATCAAGCTCGTTTGGGGAGAACTTAGCTAATATCTCAGAGTTGTTAAAATCTTATCTAGCTCTGATTTAAAGGAACCCATGGTTTTAGCTTCCACTACAATAGCAGGAAGACTATTCCATACTCTGACTACACGCTGTGTAAAGAAGTGCTTCCTCAAATTTGTTTTAAAATGTTCTCCCGCTAATTTCCACTTATGGCCACGAGTTCTAGTATTTAGACTAATATTGAAATAGTCATTTGGCTGAACAGCATCCAGACCCGTTAGAATCTTATAGACCTGAATCATATCCCCCCTTAGTCGCCTTTGCTCAAGGCTGAACAGATTCAGTTCCGCTAACCTCTCCTCGTAAGACATTCCTCTAAGACCAGGAATCATTCTCGTAGCTCTTCGTTGCACCTTTTCTAAGGCAGCAATGTCCTTCTTGAGGTATGGTGACCAAACCTGCACACAGTATTCTAGGTGGGGTCTTACCAAGGAATTATATAAGCGTAACATCACCTCCCTTGACTTAAACTCCACACATCTAGAGATATAACCCAACATTCTGTTCGCCTTTTTTATTGCTTCCCCACATTGGCGAGAGTGGGACATGGAAGCATCAACATACATACCGAGATCTTTCTCGTAATCAGCTACCTTTATTTCAGTGGAACCCATAAAATATCTGTACTGTATATTTCTGCTCCCTGCATGGATTACCTTACATTTATCTGTGTTAAATTTCATCTGCCAAGTATCAGCCCATTCGCTAATTAAATCCAGATCCCGTTGAAGCCTCTCTGCTGCTAGATTAGTATCTGCTACCCCGCCCACCTTAGTGTCGTCTGCAAATTTAACCAGTTTACTATATGTATTCGTGTCAATATCATTAATGTAAATTAGGAACAATAGTGGTCCTAAAATTGAACCCTGCGGTACCCCACTATAAACGGAGGCCCACTGTGACATAGTGCCTCTAATAACTACTCTCTGCTTCCTATCAGTTAGCCAGTTTTTGATCCAAGCTGCCACAGGTCCTAAAATTCCTGCAGCTTTAAGCTTTAACAAGAGCCGTTTGTGGGGGACAACATCAAAGGCTTTCTGGAAATCTAAGTAAATCACATCGTAGGCCTTTTTGTGATCAATTTCACTTGTAGCTTCCTCAAAGAACTCAAGCAGATTCGTTAAGCAGGATCTACCTCTCCTAAATCCATGTTGGCTATCCTTTATAATGTTATTTGCATCTAGGTAATCTACCATTTTCACTTGAATTATAGCTTCCATTATTTTTCCAGTAATGCAAGTTAAACTGATTGGCCTATAGTTTGCTGGATTACTTCTATCCCCTTTTTTGAATATGGGTGTTATATTAGCATGCTTCCAATCTGATGGTACCACACCCGCAGATAACGATTTCTGGAATATTAAAGTCAAAGGTTGGCTAATAATATCCCTCATCTCTTTCAAGACTAAAGGTAAGATGCCATCAGGCCCCTGCGATTTATTTATTTTGAGTTTAGCTAGGCTTAGCATCACATCAACCTCAGTTATACATATATTGGTTATAGACGATGCTGTATTCGTATTAATTGGTGGTAAGTTACTTGTGTTCTCTATTGTGAACACCCTTGAAAAATAATCATTAAACTCGTTTACCATATCAATTTCATTATCAATTATAAGGCCCTTACTATCCTGCAAATTAGTGATTTCAGCTTTTAGTGCTCTCTTAGAGTTAAAATATTGGAAGAAACCTTTACTGTCATGCTTAGCCTCCAATGCAATTTTTCTTTCTACATCCCTCTTTGATAGCCTAATGTCATTTTTTAACTCTGCCTGTAGACTTAGATACTCCTGCTTGATTTTGAAATCATTAGTTATTTTCCAGTTGTGGAACAGAGCCCTTTTCCTCCTGACTTTATTCTTAATTTCCTTAGTAAACCACCTTGGTTGTCGTTTCCTAGATTTAGTTTTGCTGGAAACAGGTATGAAGTCCTCTTGCACTTGCAACAATGTGCTTTTGAAAAATTCCCATGCCTCTTCAACTGTTTTGCTATTTAGCTCTGTCCAGTTTACAGTTTCTAATTTCCGTCTCATACCATTAAAGTTAGCCTTCCTAACATTGTATACTTTTAATTTAGACTTTGCTCTTCGGACACTAAAATTAACCTCGAATTTAACCATGTTATGATCACTACCGTACAATGGGTCTAAAACCTCTAATTTTCCAATCCTATCCTGGTTATTACAAAAAACGAGATCAAGAAGGGCTTCTCCCCTGGTAGGAGTATTAACAAACTGAGTAAAAAAACAATCCTGTACTAATTCCACCATCTCAAGTTCATTTACAGAAGAGCCAGAGACTGTGTCCCACTGTATCCCAGGTAAATTAAAATCACCCATAACCACCACATCATTTTTATTACTCATAATCCTGATATCATCATATAATATTCTGCTTTCCTCTACAGCTACATTAGGTGCCCTATAACAAACCCCGACAATTAGGCCATTTGAATCTTTAGCATCAAGTTTGATCCATACAGCTTCTGAATTTTTATTTTTATCAGTGAGATCCCTTGCCTGCAAGTTTTCTTTTACGTATACTGCAACACCACCTCCCTTCTTGCCTATCCGGTCTCTACGGAACAACGTATAACCATCCATATTATATTCATCACCATCATTGTCACTCATCCATGTTTCAGTTATTCCTATAATGTCGTAATTGTCTGAAGAAATTAAAGCCTCTAAGTCATTAATTTTGTTTCTAATACTCCTAGCATTCAAATACAGACCACTAATGGTAGGCCTTTTACAGTGTCTACTTTTAATATTTATTTGGGCTTTCCGTCTCTCCCCACATAAATTCATAACTGACCTCCCTGCCCCCCCAGTCCCTAGTTTAAACATTCCTCAACTATTCTGCACATACGCCTCCCCAATACACTGGTTCCCCTATGGTTCAGATGCAACCCGTCCGGCTTGAACAGGTCCCACCTGTTCCAGAAGGTCTTCCAGTGCCCCATAAACCTGAACCCCTCTTTCCTACACCACCATTTTAGCCACGCATTTAATCCCCTTATCTCAGCTAATTTTGCCTGACTTGCACGTGGCACGGGAAGTATTCCAGAGAATACCACCGTGGATGTTCTGCCTCTAAGCTTATCCGCGACTTCTATAAATTTATCTTGCAGAACAGCCCTTCTGCCCTTTCCTATGTCATTGGTGCCAACATGCACCACGACCACTGGATCCACCCCGGCTGGGGCCAAAAGCCTGTCCACTCGATCTGGAAGGTCCCCTACCTGGGCACCAGGCAGGCAAGACACCGTACGGGACCCTCTATCACGGGTGCACACATAACTATCTACACCTCTTATAATTGAATCCCCTACTACCACAACCTCCCTCCTACTGGGGTTAGGTGGCTCCTTGGTGCCCAAGGGCCCACCTGCCTCCCCAGTCTCTTCCGGCTCTAAAGCTGGAAGCACCTGAAAGCTGTTAGAAACCGTTACTTCAGGTGATGCCGCCTCTGTGAACTGTGTACGTCCTTTTCTACCTCTACGACCTACGTTCACCCAGCTCTCTCGACCTATCTGTTCGTCATTCTCCCCCCTCCCCGCTTGTGACGTACACATAGTCTCCCTAGAAGGCGTATTAACTCTCTCCTTTAACTCATTGCTATGCTGGATGAGAGCCAGTCGCTCCTCTAGGTCACGAACCTGGACCATGAGTGAGTCAACTAACCCACATCGCTCGCAGACGAAGTCCGACTGGACGCAAGCATCCAGAAGGGCAAACATCTTGCAAACACAACACTGAGCTGGCCCCATAATTACCTAACTCACTATGTCCCCGTCCTTTACTCCCAGCCCAGTATATTAATAGAGAATATTTAAACTTTTAGTTGATCTAATTAATTAACGTATAGTTAAAACAAAGTGCCGAGTACACTAAATTAACACTTGCGTTAAATCGGTACTTTATTATAAATTATCCGGCAGCGTCAGCGATAACAACCTTTAAATTTTACTTTTAAAATAACCAAATTTACAATTACTTACCCGAGATTAACTTCCTGCTGAACCACGTTTAGCTAAACTAAAGCGAAGTTGCTCTAGGGAGGCCAAAAAACCACAAAAACCCTCTCAAAGCAGGCTACTGCCGGAGCGGGAAAAAAAGTGGAAAATGTCCTCCCGGCCCCACCGGCGACCGAGCAAAGCTCCGGAGCAACTGACCTTTTAGAGTTAATGTTACCGATGTTCGATAATATTACCCGCGGGTGTTTGATGCGAAGGACGCAAACAGAAACGCCGCTCGCACCCGCAGCTGTCGGTAACACTCACAAGGACAGACAAGTACACACGTAAAAATAAGAGTAAAAAATGAAAACAACAACAACCACCCACGTAACCGTGCTGGCACACAAACGCTCAAATATACTTTACAGATAATTCAAATCAAATCAACCGCTTCAACAGGCACACAACACAACACAAGTGCACACAGCAACTACACCACTCCCGATCAGTACAGCAATCCCAGCAGCCTCTACAGCAATCCCAGCAGCCTCCAGTTGTTACAATCCCAGCAGCTCACTGGCTGCTCTGTCTTAATGTGCAAAATACTTGGATGATTTTTCTTGCATATGGAACAACTAAGACGTCCTGTACAGTCTTTACTCACATGCCCTGCTTTCAATAAACATCCAAAACAGACTCCATTTTGCCTTAGGAATGTGATCTTTTCCTTATGTCGAAGTTTCTCAAATTTAAAGCATGATTTCAATTCGTGGGCACCTTTACAGAACAGACATATGCTATGATCTTGCTGGTTTAATTCCATATTAACATTTGTGGCAAAACTTTCTTTAAATTTGGGTTTTGATATTACCTTAGGCTTTGTGGCAGCAGACTTCAAGTCCTGTATATTACCAAATATGGGATCTGACATGAGTCTGGCTTGATTTTCTATGAAAGAGACAAGATCAGCCATTCTGACTCTACCAGTACATTGCAGCTCACAAGCCTTTGAACGCCACCTTTCCCTGAGTTTATATGGGAGTTTAAGAACTATATTCCTCATATTCGTGATGGTATCAAATTCTCCCATGTACTCCATTTCTTCCATAGCGGTACAACAGGTTCTAAGAAACAATGCAAAGTCACATAGATCTTTTGAGTCTTCACATTTAATAACTGGCCACTTAAAGACTTTTTCCATATAGGCACAGGAAATTCTGTATTCATGTCCATAATGTTGTTTTAATAATGTTTTTGCTTTCTGATAACCTCTGTTTGGATCCATATGTTGACAACTTTTCACGAGTTCCTGAGCTTGTCCCTTGGTGTATTGAATGAGAAACTGTAACCTGTCTTGATTATCATCAGTTTTTCTTTCGATTCTATGTTCAAAAGAATGAACAAAAGACTTATATTGGAGAATGTCCCCATCAAAGGGTATAAGACTTCCTTGTGGTAAAGTGGAAATAACATTCTGTTTGACAAGAGTATTAGTCAACTCATTCTGTCTCCTAAGAACATCGGATAGATCCTGATGTAGGTTCATTACAGGAACTGACTGACCACTTGCTTGACTATTAACTTGCTCCATATTATGGATGGTCTGTGTATAAGGAGTCTGGGAACTACCAAAGAGAGGCTCTGAACGTGGCTGTTGACCAATTCCACTTCCATGAGCCGTAGTAAACTGCGACTGGACACCACGTTTAGGCCGTGTGACTAGTTCTCTGATAGCATCAGACTGTGATGCTTTCTGTGCTGCATCAAAATACTCATTCATTGCATCTGTTTGCCCCCTTTTTGCATTATTTCCAGAAACAGAAAATACTGCAGTCCTGAGGTATTCGATTTTTGCTGTATTTGCTGCCAGTTCTGTATGCAGGTCAAGTGTTTCTCTTCTTTTTCTAAGTCCTTCCTTTTTCTGGCTAAGCTGTTCTTGTTCCTTTGCTAAAGCATGCTTTTCCTGCAGCCTTGCAGCCTTGGCCAGTAATGCAGCGCGCTCCGCCCCGGCACATATGAGCGCTGAACCTGAGGCACTTGATTTGCTCGATCTACTCACTCTACTGGAGCGGCGGCTACTAACAGAGGAAACAGCGTCATCTATATCGCTATCCTTAAGGGGAACATGTATATTTACCTCGGAAAAAATATGGCTCGCTGACATAGCAGAAGCAACAGGAACAACAGGACTGGGACTAACAGAAAGACCAGCACCATGAGGTTCGGATTGTTCCACCGTGGAGATCCACCTCGACACATTTAAAAGAAAAGAATTAAATTCCGCTATTCTGGGTTCATACCAATTCTCAAAATCATCCCTTTTATTCTCTTCGCTCAAGGTTTCAACATATGAAGTATGGAGCACGTTGAATTCTTTAAGCATTCCATTGAACTTCACCACATTCTGCTTGACTTCATCGACAGATCCATTATCATCCATAAGAGTATTAATAATATTCATTCGTCGCGTTAAATGCGACAATTTGCCGGCTCGGGAGAGACGCAGTCGTGTTGTTGCTTCATTTAAATCCTTTTCGGATTGGTCTATATTTAAGTCTGTGTCTAATTCAGCCATCCTGAAGTTTCACAAACAACCTTCAATAATTCTCCAATCGAAACAAAACGATTTATGATTTGCGTTCCAAATTTACGTCCAGTAAAATTACTTTGCCCTTAAAACGTTCCAATTATTTGTCAAGGCGTTTGACTATTATTCCAAAATATTCCACACTTCTCATATCCATAAAATTCCACAATCCATGCGCATTACTGGGATTTAAAGCACATACCTCCGCTGAGACGCTCTTCTTTATTTACGGCGTCCCGCGTATCGTGTCAGCTTTCTTCAATCCATTCACACGACTTGCAAGCAAAGTAGTTCAAAAACAATCCACCACGGAGTCCTAGGCGAAGTCATTGACTTGTTGTAGTGGAAAAACAGGCTAAATTTTCTTTGATCGTGATCCACTACCTGGCGGTAGAAGGTGCAAAAGTCTGACGCGTAAATGATGAGGATACGACACCAAGTTCTGTTCCTGATGGGTAGATTTATTCTTATGATATTTTAAGCCACAATATACTTTGATCTAGTTTGGCCGAAATGCAGACACCATCACACACGGCAAATACGGTCAATGACTGTTTCGCGTTGCACCTTCACACCTGGGCCACGTCATCTTAGCTGCTTTTGTAACCATCGCCTCCCTATAGGTGGGAATACACTCAGGCAATAATAAAAATCATTACATCTCATTACAATAATTACAATAATAAATATATATATTATATAATAAATAAATACAAATGAATATAAACATTAAATAAATAAATATCAACAATATTTATAAATAATTCCAATATAAATACAAACTAAATTATGTTTAATAAACAAACGAAAGAATGGCTCCTACAGTCATAAAGGGATGGACACGGTCAGCGGCAGCACTCAGGTAGACTGGTCAAAAAGGGATGGACACGGTCAGCGGCAGCACTCAGGTAGACTGGTCATAAAGGGATGGACACGGTCAGCGGCAGCACTAAGGTAGACTGGTCATAAAGGGATGGACACGGTCAGCGGCAGCACTCAGGTAGGCTGCGGTCATAAAGGGATGGACACGGTCAGCGGCAGCACTAAGGTAGACTGGTCATAAAGGGATGGACACGGTCAGCAGCAGAACTCAGGTAGGCTGCGGTCATAAAGGGATGGACACGGTCAGCGGCAGCACTCAGGTAGGCTGCGGTCATAAAGGGATGGACACGGTCAGCGGCAGCACTCAGGTAGGCTGCGGTCATAAAGGGATGGTCACGGTCAGCGGCAGCACTCAGGTAGACTGCGGTCATAAAGGGATGGACACGGTCAGCGGCAGCACTCAGGTAGACTGTGGTCAAAAAGAGATGGACACGGTCAGCGGCAGCATTCAGGTAGGCTGCGGTCATAAAGGGATGGACACGGTCAGCGGCAGCACTCAGGTAGACTGGTCATAAAGGGATGGACACGGTCAGTGGCAGCACTCATGTAGGCTGTGGTCATAAAGGGATGGACACGGTCAGCGGCAGCACTCAGGTAGACTGGTCATAAAGGGATGGACACGGTCAGCGGCAGCACTAAGGTAGACTGGTCATAAAGGGATGGACACGGTCAGTGGCAGCACTCATGTAGGCTGTGGTCATAAAGGGATGGACACGGTCAGCGGCAGCACTCAGGTAGACTGGTCATAAAGGGATGGACACGGTCAGCGGCAGCACTCAGGTAGACTGCGGTCATAAAGGGATGGACACGGTCAGCGGCAGAACTCAGGTAGGCTGCGGTCATAAAGGGATGGACACGGTCAGCAGCAGAACTCAGGTAGGCTGCGGTCATAAAGGGATGGACACGGTCAGCAGCAGAACTCAGGTAGGCTGCGGTCATAAAGGGATGGACACGGTCAGCGGCAGCACTCAGGTAGGCTGCGGTCATAAAGGGATGGACACGGTCAGCGGCAGCACTAAGGTAGACTGGTCATAAAGGGATGGACACGGTCAGCAGCAGAACTCAGGTAGGCTGCGGTCATAAAGGGATGGACACGGTCAGCGGCAGCACTCAGGTAGGCTGCGGTCATAAAGGGATGGACACGGTCAGCGGCAGCACTCAGGTAGGCTGCGGTCATAAAGGGATGGTCACGGTCAGCGGCAGCACTCAGGTAGACTGCGGTCATAAAGGGATGGACACGGTCAGCGGCAGCACTCAGGTAGACTGTGGTCATAAAGAGATGGACACGGTCAGCAGCAGCACTCAGGTAGACTGCGGTCATAATGTGATGGACACGGTCAGCGGCAGCACTCAGGTAGACTGTGGTCATAAAGAGATGGATACGGTCAGCAGCAGCACTCAGGTAGGCTGCGGTCATAAAGGGATGGACACGGTCAGCGGCAGCACTAAGGTAGACTGGTCATAAAGGGATGGACACGGTCAGCGGCAGCACTAAGGTAGACTGGTCATAAAGGGATGGACATGGTCAGCAGCAGCACACAGGTAGGCTGCGGTCATAATGTGATGGACATGGTCAGCAGCAGCACTCAGGTAGGCTGCGGTCATACAGGGACGGACACGGTCAGCGGCAGCACTCAGGTACACTGAGGTCATAAAGGGATGGACACGGTCAGCGGCAGCACTCAGGTAGACTGTGGTCATAAAGAGATGGATACGGTCAGCAGCAGAACTCAGGTAGGCTGCGGTCATAAAGGGATGGACACGGTCAGCGGCAGCACTCAGGTAGGCTGCGGTCGTAAAGGGATGGACACGGTCAGCGGCAGCACTAAGGTAGACTGGTCATAAAGGGATGGACACGGTCAGCGGCAGCACTCAGGTAGACTGCGGTCATAAAGGGATGGACACGGTCAGCAGCAGCACTCAGGTAGGCTGCGGTCATAAAGGGATGGACACGGTCAGCGGCAGCACTCAGGTAGACTGGTCATAAAGGGATGGACACGGTCAGCGGCAGCACTAAGGTAGACTGGTCAAAAAGGGATGGACACGGTCAGCGGCAGCACTCAGGTAGGCTGCGGTCATAAAGGGATGGACACGGTCAGCGGTAGAACTCAGGTAGACTGTGGTCATAAAGGGATGGACATGGTCAGCAGCAGCACACAGGTAGGCTGCGGTCATAATGTGATGGACATGGTCAGCAGCAGCACTCAGGTAGGCTGCGGTCATAAAGGGATGGACACGGTCAGCGGCAGCACTCAGGTACACTGAGGTCATAAAGGGATGGACACGGTCAGCGGCAGCACTCAGGTAGACTGTGGTCATAAAGAGATGGATACGGTCAGCAGCAGAACTCAGGTAGGCTGCGGTCATAAAGGGATGGACACGGTCAGCGGCAGCACTCAGGTAGGCTGCGGTCGTAAAGGGATGGACACGGTCAGCGGCACCACTAAGGTAGACTGGTCATAAAGGGATGGACACGGTCAGTGGCAGCACTCAGGTAGACTGCGGTCATAAAGGGATGGACACGGTCAGCGGCAGCACTAAGGTAGACTGGTCATAAAGGGATGGACACGGTCAGCGGCAGCACTAAGGTAGACTGGTCATAAAGGGATGGACACGGTCAGCGGCAGCACTCATGTAGGCTGTGGTCATAAAGGGATGGACACGGTCAGCGGCAGAACTCAGGTAGACTGTGGTCATAAAGGGATGGACATGGTCAGCAGCAGCACACAGGTAGGCTGCGGTCATAATGTGATGAACATGGTCAGCAGCAGCACTCAGGTAGGCTGCGGTCATAAAGGGATGGACACGGTCAGCGGCAGCACTCAGGTAGGCTGCGGTCATAAAGGGATGGACACGGTCAGCGGCAGCACTCATGTAGGCTGCGGTCATAAAGGGATGGACACGGTCAGCGGCAGCACTCAGGTAGGCTGCGGTCATAAAGAGATGGACACGGTCAGCGGCAGCACTCATGTAGGCTGTGGTCATAAAGGGATGGACACGGTCAGCAGCAGAACTCAGTTAGGCTGCGGTCATAAAGGGATGGACACGGTCAACGGCAGCACTCATTTAGGCTGCGGTCATAAAGGGATGGACACGGTCAGCGGCAGCACTAAGGTAGACTGGTCATAAAGGGATGGACACGGTCAGCGGCAGAACTCAGGTAGGCTGCGGTCATAAAGGGATGGACACGGTCAGCGGCAGCACTTAGGTAGACTGCTCATTAAGGGATGGACACGGTCAGCGGCAGCACTCAGGTAGGCTGTGGTCATAAAGGGATGGACACGGTCAGCGGCAGAACTCAGGTAGGCTGCGGTCATAAAGGGATGGACACGGTCAGCGGCAGCACTCAGGTAGGCTGCGGTCATAAAGGGATGGACACGGTCAGCGGCAGCACTTAGGTAGACTGCTCATTAAGGGATGGACACGGTCAGCGGCTGCACTACGGTAGACTGCTCATAAAGGGATGGACACGGTCAGCGGCAGCACTCAGGTAGACTGCGGTCATAAAGGGATGGACACGGTCAGCAGCAGCACTCAGGTAGGCTGCGGTCATAAAGGGATGGACACGGTCAGCAGCAGAACTCAGGTAGGCTGCGGTCATAAAGGGATGGACACGGTCAGCGGCAGCACTAAGGTAGACTGGTCATAAAGGGACGGACACGGTCAGCGGCAGCACTAAGGTAGACTTGTCATAAAGGGATGGACACGGTCAGCGGCAGCACTCAGGTAGGCTGCGGTCATAATGTGATGGACACGGTCAGCGGCAGCACTCAGGTAGGCTGCGGTCATAAAGGGATGGACACGGTCAGCGGCAGCACTCAGGTAGACTGCGGTCATAAAGGGATGGACACGGTCAGCGGCAGCACTCAGGTAGGCTGCGGTCATAAAGGGATGGACACGGTCAGCGGCAGAACTCAGGTAGACTGGTCATAAAGGGATGGACACGGTCAGCGGCAACACTAAGGTAGACTTGTCATAAAGGGATGGACACGGTCAGCGGCAGCACTCAGGTAGGCTGCGGTCATAATGTGATGGACACGGTCAGCGGCAGCACTCAGGTAGGCTGCGGTCATAAAGGGATGGACACGGTCAGCGGCAGCACTCAGGTAGACTGCGGTCATAAAGGGATGGACACGGTCAGCGGCAGCACTCAGGTAGGCTGCGGTCATAAAGGGATGGACACGGTCAGCGGCAGAACTCAGGTAGGCTGCGGTCATAAAGGGATGGACACGGTCAGCGGCAGCACTCAGGTAGGCTGCGGTCATAAAGGGATGGACACGGTCAGCGGCAGCACTCAGGTAGACTGCGGTCATAAAGGGATGGACACGGTCAGCGGCAGCATAAAGGTAGACTGGTCATAAAGGGATGGACACGGTCAGCGGCAGCAATCAGGTAGACTGTGGTCATAAAGGGATGGACACGGTCAGCGGCAGCACTCGGGTAGGCTGCGGTCATAAAGGGATGGACACGGTCAGCGGCAGCACTCAGGTAGGCTGCGGTCATAAAGGGATGGACACGGTCAGCGGCAGAACTCAGGTAGGCTGCGGTCATAAAGGGATGGACACGGTCAGCGGCAGCACTAAGGTAGACTGGTCATAAAGGGATGGACACGGTCAGCGGCAGCACTAAGGTAGACTTGTCATAAAGGGATGGACACGGTCAGCGGCAGCACTCAGGTAGGCTGCGGTCATAATGTGATGGACACGGTCAGCGGCAGCACTCAGGTAGACTGTGGTCATAAAGACATTGACACGGTCAGCGGCAGCACTCAGGTAGGCTGCGGTCATAAAGGGATGGACACGGTCAGCAGCAGAACTCAGGTAGGCTGCGGTCATAAAGGGATGGACACGGTCAGCGGCAGCACTCACGTAGGCTGCGGTCATAAAGGGATGGACACGGTCAGCGGCTGCACTACGGTAGACTGCTCATAAAGGGATGGACACGGTCAGCGGCAGCACTCAGGTAGACTGCGGTCATAAAGGGATGGACACGGTCAGCGGCAGCACTCAGGTAGGCTGCGGTCATAAAGGGATGGACACGGTCAGCGGCAGCACTCAGGTAGACTGCGGTCATAAAGGGATGGACACGGTCAGCGGCAGCACTCAGGTAGGCTGTGGTCATAAAGGGATGGACACGGTCAGCGGCAGTACTCAGGTAGACTGGTCATAAAGGGATGGACACGGTCAGCGGCAGCACTCAGGTAGACTGTGGTCATAAAGGGATGGACACGGTCAGCAGCAGCACTCAGGTAGGCTGTGGTCATAAAGGGATGGACACGGTCAGCGGCAGCACTCAGGTAGACTGTGGTCATAATGGGATGGACACGGTCAGCGGCAGCACTCAGGTAGGCTGTGGTCATAAAGGGATGGACACGGTCATCGGCAGCACTCAGGTAGACTGGTCATAAAGGGATGGACACGGTCAGCGGCAGCACTCAGGTAGACTGTGGTCATAAAGGGATGGACACGGTCAGCGGCAGCACTCAGGTAGGCTGTGGTCATAAAGGGATGGACACGGTCAGCGGCAGCACTCAGGTAGGCTGCGGTCATAAAGGGATGGACACGGTCAGCAGCAGCACTCAGGTAGGCTGTGGTCATAAAGGGATGGACACGGTCAGCGGCAGCACTCAGGTAGACTGCGGTCATAAAGTGATGGACACGGTCAGCGGCAGCACTCAGGTAGACTGGGGTCATAAAGGGATGGACACGGTCAGCGGCAGCACTCAGGTAGACTGGTCATAATGTGATGGACACGGTCAGCGGCAGCACACAGGTGGACTGTGGTCAAAAAGAGATGGATACGGTGAGCAGCAGCACTCAGGTAGGCTGCGGTCATAAAGGGATGGACACGGTCAGCGGCAGCAGCCAGGTAGACTGTGGTCATAAAGAGATTGACACGGTCAGCGGCAGCACTCAGGTAGACTGCGGTCATAAAGGGATGGACACGGTCAGCGGCAGCACTCAGGTAGGCTGCGGTCATAAAGGGATGGACACGGTCAGCGGCAGCACTCAGGTAGACTGTGGTCATAAAGGGATGGATACGGTCAGCAGCAGCACTCAGGTAGGCTGTGGTCATAAAGGGATGGACACGGTCAGCGGCAGCACTCAGGTAGACTGTGGTCATAAAGGGATGGATACGGTCAGCAGCAGCACTCAGGTAGACTGTGGTCATAAAGGGATGGATACGGTCAGCAGCAGCACTCAGGTAGGCTGTGGTCATAAAGGGATGGACACGGTCAGCGGCAGCACTCAGGTAGACTGTTCATAAAGGGATGGACACGGTCAGCGGCAGAACTCAGGCAGACTGTGGTCATAAAGGGATGGACACGGTCAGCAGCAGCACACAGGTAGGCTGCGGTCATAATGTGATGGACATGGTCAGCAGCAGCACTCAGGTAGGCTGCGGTCATAAAGGGATGGACACGGTCAGCGGCAGCACTCAGGTACACTGAGGTCATAAAGGGATGGACACGGTCAGCGGCAGCACTCAGGTAGACTGTGGTCATAAAGAGATGGATACGGTCAGCAGCAGAACTCAGGTAGGCTGCGGTCATAAAGGGATGGACACGGTCAGCGGCAGCACTCAGGTAGGCTGCGGTCGTAAAGGGATGGACACGGTCAGCGGCAGCACTAAGGTAGGCTGCGGTCATAATGTGATGGACATGGTCAGCAGCAGCACTCAGGTAGGCTGCGGTCATAATGTGATGGACACGGTCAGCGGCAGCACTCAGGTAGACTGCGGTCATAAAGGGATGGACACGGTCAGCGGCAGCACTCAGGTAGGCTGTGGTCATAAAGGGATGGACACGGTCAGCGGCAGTACTCAGGTAGACTGGTCATAAAGGGATGGACACGGTCAGCGGCAGCACTCAGGTAGACTGTGGTCATAAAGGGATGGACACGGTCAGCAGCAGCACTCAGGTAGGCTGTGGTCATAAAGGGATGGACACGGTCAGCGGCAGCACTCAGGTAGACTGTGGTCATAATGTGATGGACACGGTCAGCGGCAGCACTCAGGTAGGCTGTGGTCATAAAGGGATGGACACGGTCATCGGCAGCACTCAGGTAGACTGGTCATAAAGGGATGGACACGGTCAGCGGCAGCACTCAGGTAGACTGTGGTCATAAAGGGATGGACACGGTCAGCGGCAGCACTCAGGTAGGCTGTGGTCATAAAGGGATGGACACGGTCAGCGGCAGCACTCAGGTAGGCTGTGGTCATAAAGGGATGGACACGGTCAGCGGCAGCACTCAGGTAGACTGTTCATAAAGGGATGGACACGGTCAGCAGTAGCACTCAGGTAGACTGGTCATAAAGGGATGGACACGGTCAGCGGCAGCACTCAGGTAGACTGCGGTCATAAAGGGATGGACACGGTCAGCGGCAGAACTCAGGCAGACTGTGGTCATAAAGGGATGGACACGGTCAGCAGCAGCACTCAGGTAGACTGCGGTCATAAAGGGATGGACACGGTCAGCGGCAGCACTCAGGTAGACTGTGGTCATAAAGGGATGGACACGGTCAGCGGCAGCACTCAGGTAGACTGCGGTCATAAAGGGATGGACACGGTCAGCGGCAGCACTCAGGTAGACTGTGGTCATAAAGGGATGGACACGGTCAGCGGCAGAACTCAGGTAGGCTGCGGTCATAATGTGATGGACATGGTCAGCAGCAGCACTCAGGTAGGCTGCGGTCATAATGTGATGGACACGGTCAGCGGCAGCACTCAGGTAGACTGCGGTCATAAAGGGATGGACACGGTCAGCGGCAGCACTCAGGTAGACTGTGGTCATAAAGGGATGGACACGGTCAGCGGCAGAACTCAGGTAGGCTGCGGTCATAATGTGATGGACATGGTCAGCAGCAGCACTCAGGTAGGCTGCGGTCATAATGTGATGGACACGGTCAGCGGCAGCACTCAGGTAGACTGCGGTCATAAAGGGATGGACACGGTCAGCGGCAGAACTCAGGTAGACTGTGGTCATAAAGGGATGGACATGGTCAGCAGCAGCACTCAGGTAGACTGGTCATAATGTGATGGACATGGTCAGCGGCAGCACTCAGGTAGACTGTGGTCATAAAGGGATGGACATGGTCAGCAGCAGCACTCAGGTAGACTCGTGGGGTGACGTAGGGTAGGCCCTCCTGCTGGCTGCAGCCAGGTATACTTGGCAACACGTGGCATAAGCATCTTTGATACCAATTGGCCAAAAACCCCTCGACCAATCAGAACAACGGATACGCCCACAGTCTAATGCCAAGGTATTTTAGACAGATTTCACAATAAAAGTGAACTTTACATTTTGATGAACTTGCAAATTCTTCGTGGAAAAGGTAATGTGAAGATGGGATAAGATCAGGCAACATTATGTTAAACATTTCTAATAAGTGAATCAGGGATTCACTGGTTAAAATATGTCGTAACAGACTGGACATCAATATACTGTATTTTCTCCTTTTGAAAGAGGTACACCAGGATACAGCGGCTTGTAAGCTATACTTTCACTGTCCTGGAGAGAGTGAGAGTGAGAGAGAGAGAGAGAGAGAGAGAGAGAGACAGAGATGTTAACATCTAAGCAGCAGCAGAATAAAATAGAAATATAATTTCAGAATGTTTTACTTATGCAAATGTCATTTTCGAGAAATGTTTGGCTCACATTATCACCAAATTGATGGCAATATCACCATTTACTACAAAACTTTGAACTCAATAATTAACAAAATAATATATAAGAAATAAATTGAGAAACTAAATTTCCTGTTATAGACAATTTATCTTAAAATAGTTTGATGTTCAGAATGCTCCTCACTCCACTTCACGCAACTTTAAAACACGTAAGGACCATGTTAGGCCAAAAGCTGAACAATGTTTGTGGGCAACACTCTTGATTTCCCCAGGAGATCTCGACATAGCATATACACTCACCTAAAGGATTATTAGGAACACCTGTTCAATTTCTCATTAATGCAATTATCTAATCACAGGGCTCTAGAGTGCGACCAATCTGGTCGCACGTGCGACCTAATTTCTCAATGGTGTGACTAAAAAAAATCAAAGGTTGCACCGGTGCGACCAGCCATTCGAGGGGGAAAAAAAAACGAAACTCCGTGACTCTTAAAGTCTCCCTGTTGTTCAACAACAGACACACATTAGGCCCATATCGTGGTCTAAACCAATCAGAGATAGTGAAGGGCGGATCCCGCCCCCCCTCTGATTGGCCGTGGTCCAGATATTCCTGTACGTGTGTGTACGTTTGAAAATGCATGTTATGTAGTCAGACAGAGAGAGGTGAGTAGCCCATCAGGTAAACAGTGGATGTAGCCGCGGATTATGAGAGAAGATGAAAAGAACGATTGACAGCTTTTTCGTTAAGAATGTTAAGTTAGGGCCTGATCCGTCCGAAAATCATAACCAATGCTCTGACACGGAGCCATCAACCTCCCAAGTTATAGCAAGCCCTGGTCCGGAGACGGCATTAGATAATGAGCCACATACGATCGAGTCCGAGCCCACTGAAATTAAAAGGGGTAAAGTGTATACATTTCGAAAAGAGTGGCTTGACCAGTTTCCCTGGCTAAGATACAGTAAAGCCGATAATATAATGCACTGTATTTACTGTAAAGAGTGTGGGAAGACCATGGCCGGCAGTAGTGCATTTGTGACTGGTTCTAATACATTTAGAATTGAAACGCTGAAAAAGCACAATGCATCTATAAAACACATTACATGCCGCGATAAATGCACTGCTCAAGTGTCCCCTCTCCCCGCTGCCTTTCAGCGGCAGGCAGCAGCGAACAGATCATCAGACGAGGCCGAGATGATAATTAAGTTTAACGTTGCCTACAATATTGCAAAAGAAGAACTTCCCTTCACTAAATTCAAGTCCGAAATAATTCTTATGAAGAAAAATGGCTTGAACGTAAACCTGACGTACAGCAATGGTGTCGCGTGCGCCCAATTTATAGGAGTCATCGCAGATACATTGAAAAAAAAGACGTCTGTGCAAATTGCGAACAGTGCGTACATGGCATTCCTGATCGACGGAGACACAGATATCGCCACAAAGGAATGCGTCATTGTGTACGGTCGTATCTTGAGGAGAGGAAGACCGGTGAATATACTTACTTATTGGACACATTGAGGTCGAGCATGCTCATGCCCAAGGTAAGCCATGTCATGTCATGGAGCCTATGTCAATAATATGCCTACCGTCTCGTTACTGCATTAACCATAATATTCTTATACTTAAAAATGAAAAAATAAATAAATAGACTGCATTATAAACTCTTGATCTGGGTAGTAAATGGTATTATCGTTTTTATTTGTTTAATTGGGAATTTATGCTGCCTCAAAGAAAGCATTTGCTGCTCTTGGGGACCAGTGCAGTAACTGGCTGGAGAAAATCATTGCTCTGGGTGCTGATGGTGCTGCTGTTAATTTGGGCAGCAAAGGGGGTGTCATAGCACTTCTGCAGCAAGAGGCAGGTGACCATATTGTGCCTTTCCACTGTATGCCTCACAGGTAAGACTAGAAGATAAGGTATGACTGACACCCTAAAGTCACTGTGAGTTTTTTTCATTTAAATGTAGATGTACCTAAATTTAAAATTTGACTATCTTTTCAGATTGGAATTGGCAATGTTGTCAGTGCAGAGGGACAATCCAATGATGGGGCAATTGTACGACCTTCTACATTTAATTTGGAAGACCTACCATTTCAGCCCAAAATCAATGAGAGAGCTCAGGGTCGTTGGGGCTGACTTGGGGGTAAATGTGCTGATGCCCAGTGGGGTGAAGGGGACAAGGTGGCTCCCACATGTTTCAAGGGCCCTGGAGACCTTTCTTAAACCAGGACAGTTCACTGCTGTGTACTACCATGTGGACCATTTGGCAGGCTCCTCTGCCAATGCAGACATTGCAGGCTGAGCTACAAAGGCCAGTGCATTCTTTCAGAATATTCCTTTCATTTTATTTTTTTTTAGGAATTTAGTTCATCAGTGTTCTATGTGACTATTTTTTACTGTTGTATGATACAGGTTAAGAAATCAATGGAAGATGCCACTTTTGTGGCCTTTTGCCATTTTATTGCAGACGTGTTCAGTGGCATTAGTAAGTTTAGCCTCCTACTTCAGAGGAATGAGATCATCCTACCTCAGGTAAGGGAGATGAATGTGGGATGTGTAAATTTGAATTGTGTTTGTGGTCATCTTCAGCTGTGTTAATAATACTGCACTGTTATATCTAAACAGGCAGTTTGCGGCCTTGAAAAACTGCTGGTGACCACAGAGGCAATGGTTGTGAGACCCAAGCCTAATGGACAACTGTCAGAGTTCCTGGCTGACATGAGGCTGCAGAGAAGGCAACAGCAGGATGAGGGTGAAATGGCAATCTACAAATTCCAGGTATATGTATGGTTTTGTCTCCTAGAACAGTCCATTTTTACAAATATTTCTAATATCTAACTCACAATCTCTATTTATGGTTCATGCAACACACAGACAATAACACTCAAAGGAGAGGCATCAAAGCTGGCAGGAGTAATGGATGCAACAATCAAATCCACTGTAAAACATCTGAAAGCAAGATTCAGTAGCCTCCTAGGCAAGTGTAGTCACCTGTCTTATAAACACATGTAGATAAGAAATATTGTTACTCATTTACTAAAATGTATTTGTTCTTACAACAGGGGAGAGTGCTTCTGAGTCTGACACAACTAAGGCTGTCAAATGCTTCAAAATTTTCAATCATGATAGCTGGCCAGAGAACCAAGAGGACTTAGTGGACCATGGTGCTGATGACCTTGCATTTCTATTGGATCACTTCTCCACAGTCCTGAGAAGGTAGCTGGTGGATTACTACAATATTATGTGTGCTGTTGGTAGATATTTTGTTCATGTGAACACTGATTAGCTGTGTAATCATCATTTTCAGAAATGGTGTAATCACTGAGCTTGCAAAAGAAGTTTGTAGGCTTGAAGCTGTTAATTGCCAGGATGTTCAAAGACAAGACCTACCTCAGCCTTTGGGAGCTCATGTTGACCAGAGAGCCCTACTGTTCAGAGTACAAGGTCAGTTTTTGTTAATGTTCTTGTAAGATTGTGTCAGTTTTGCTATCGTACACACATTGCTTAAATAAATTCTTGAATGTATTTTTTTTTCTCAGAACATCCTGCACCTTGTACATATTATGCTGGTCCTCCCTGTCTCAGCTGCAGTTTGTGAGAGAGGGTTCTCTGCACAGAAGAGGATCAAATCAGACACTAGAGCATCCCTTCATTCAGACACAGTGGAAGATCTGATAAGAATCAGTGTAGAGGGGCCAAGTCTGGAAGATTTTGATGCTAGAGAGAGTGTGGCCAGCTGGTTTAGTCAAGGCCAAAGATCAAGAAGGCCAAACTACAGGAGTTGGCCATCCGAGGGGCATGTGACTGCAATGGAGGATAGTCCATAAGACAT